>NC_090223.1:56652434-56952434 GCF_024489055.1 Chanodichthys erythropterus
AAGATTGCCCGACATTTACGTGCTACAAATGTGAGGAGAGGGGACACTTTGCAAGGGATTGCAATGCGGTTAGGTGCCCGGAGTGTCAAGAGATTTTAAATAAATGTGAATGCTGGATGGAGGGAGAGGAAGGAGGAAGGGAAAAACAGGTAGGCGGACAGGTGCATGAAGGAAACAACGAGGAGGATGGACAAAGTGATGAGCGACAAGAGGAAGAAGAACAGAGCAACAGTGAAGAAGGAGAAAGAGAAAAAAACAACAGTAAGAATGATGAACAAACAACGGAGCAGAACACTCAATGGAATGAAATGGAAATATCGGACAGTTTTAATACTTTTATGGAGGACGTGGAGAGGGATGGAAATGGAAAGATGGATCAAAATAAAGAAATGGACAGTGAGGAAGAAATAAAGGTGGACAACATGGACAAAGACAGAGGGGGGAGAGGACAAAGAAGTAGAAGAACATTGAAGGTAAAACCAAATTTGGAAGGTGCAAGGAAAAAAATAATGACTGAAATGAACAGATATGATGTGTTAAGGGGCTTGGAGGGAGACAATGGTGAATAATGGTTTTTAAGTATTTATTTGTCTTTCTTTTAATGGTTTTAAGTTGTGTTACTTTTAATGCAAGAGGACTGTTGGATATTGGAAAATTTGAAAAAGTAAAAGAGAAATGTAAAAGGGAAGATATTATTGCTTTACAAGAAACAAACTGGAGAGAAAATGTTATGAATGATTTTAAAAAGAGATGGGAGGGTGGTATTTTATATAATAATGGAGATGGGAGGTTTGGGAGAGGTGTGGCTTTTTTAATGAAGGATGATGTTTTTAAAGTGAGTAAAGTTGTATACAAGGACAGGTTGGGGAAATGTATGGTAGTAGGGACAAAATATGAAGGAAGAGACTTGATTTTAGTAAATGTACATGCACCAGTGGAGGAGAAGGAAAAGAAAGAGTTTTTTAATGTTTTAAGAAATATTGTAAATAAGTATAAAGAAATAATAATGATGGGGGATTTTAATACAGTTTTTAGTAAACAAGATATGGCTGAGGGAATGGTTTTTAAAACTGATACGGGAAGGAAAGAATTAAAAGCATTAATGGAGGAAAATAATATGATAGATGTGTGGAGAGAAAGGAATGAACAGAAAAAAGAATTTAAGGAGACAGATAGTGGGAAGTTTTGTATGCCAAACTAGAATTGATTTTGTTTTATGTAGTAGAAATGTGGAGAATTTTATTGAAAAGATTAAGTATGAGGAAACAAGTTTTAGTGATCACAAGTTTTTATTTTTTATTGTAGACTGGAGTAAAATGCAAAGGGGGCCGGGAGTATGGATTTTAAATACGCGGATTTTAAAGAATGAAGATTATGTTGCAAAAGTTAAAGAAATTATAGAAAAAGAAAGGGAAAATGGAATGTATGAAGAGGATAAGAGAATATGGTGGGAGAATGTAAAGTTTTTAATCAAAAAATTCTCGATCAGATATTGTAGCTTAATACAGAAATGTAAAAGATACAAAGAAAAAGAAATAAAAGTAAGTTTGGAAAAGGAATTGAATAAAGAAAATAAAGACATACAAAAGATAAAGGAAATAGAGGGAAAACTGAAAGAAATAGAAGAAAAAGAATATGAGGGAGCGAGGCTAAGAAGCAAAGCAAAATATGTGGTGGAAGGAGAAAAATGTACAAAGTTCTTTTTTGATCTGGAAAAAAAGAAAGGGAAAGCTGAAACGATAAAAGAAATAAGAGGGAAAAATGGGGAAATTGTAGAAGGGAATGAGAGAATTTTAGAAGAAATAAAGTTTTTTTTATGAGGATCTGTTTAGTGCAAGAGGTGTGGAAGAGGAGGAAAAAAAGAAATTGTTGAATCAGATAAAAGCAAAAGTAAGCGAGGAAGACAAAAAAGAATGTGACCAATAAATCAACTGAATAAAAAGAAAAGTCCAGGTATAGATGGTTTGGGAACTGAATTTTATATATGTTTTAAAGAAGTTTTAGTTAAGATTTTAAAGGAGGTTTTTATAGACAGCTTTGAGAAAGAAGAAATTAATGAAAGAACAAGGATGGGTTTAATGAAACTGATATATAAAAAGAAAGGAGAAAAGGTAGATTTAAAAAACTATAGACCGATCACAATGTTGAACACAGATTTTAAGATTTTAGCGAAGGTTTTAGCAAACAGGTTAAAGGAAGTAATGCCAAGTATAATTAAAACAAATCAAGCGTATGGAGTAAAAGGAAGAGATATAGCTGATATAACGATGAGTATAAGGGACAAAATTTGGTATATGAAAGAAAAAAAAGTAGGAGGATATGTAATTAGTTTGGACTTCGAGAAAGCGTTTGATAGGGTTGAGCACAGATATTTATTTGAGATTTTAAGGAGTTTTGGTTTTGGGGAGAATTTTATTAAATGGATTGAGATTTTATATAAGGGTGCACTAACAAAGATAAAATGTAATGGATTTTTAACAGATTGTTTTAAAATAACACGGTCAATTAGACAGGGTTGTCCGCTTTCTGCGTTATTATATTCACTTGTTTCAGAACCGCTAGGATTGGCAATTAGACAAAAAGAGGGAATACATGGGATTGAAATAGAAGAAAATAAAGCTGAGGGGAAAGTTTTTCAATATGCTGATGATACGACAATAATTGTAAAGGGAAAAGGGAGTGTTAAAGAAGTAATGAATGTTGTAAATGAGTATTGTAGAGGGTCTGGAAGTAAAGTAAATGAGGACAAAACAGTATATATGCGATTTGGTAAAGCTATGGTTTTAACAGATTGTTTTAAGTTCAAGGAAGTTGAAGAAATGAGGATTTTAGGAGTTTTAATGGGGAAGAATGAAAGGAAAGTGAGAGATGAAATGTGGGAGCAACTAGTTACAGATATAGAGAGGAGGTTAAATTTTTGGAAATTAAGAACTTTAAACTTGAAGGGGAAGGTTTTAATATTGAATGTTTTAATGGTTTCTAAACTTTGGTATATTTTATATGTGTCTGAAATGCCGTTATGGACAGAACAGAGGTTGAAGAAATGTTTTCTTGACTTTTTATGGGAGGGGAAGCCAGCGAGAATTGCACATAACACGATTTTAGGAGCGGTGGAAAAGGGAGGCTTAGGTTTAATGGATGTGGAACAACGAAAACATGCTTTGAGAGTTAAAATTGTTAAGAAATACCTAAATGAAGAAAACAAAACTGAGTGGAAGAAGACAATGGAATACTTTTTAAATAAATGTGGTGGTTTTAACATGGGGAATGGAATTTTATGGATGAAAACAAAAATTTGGATGACAGAAGGATTACCTGGTTTTTATAGAGAAATTTTTAGTGCTTGGGGAAAGTTTTTAGCAAAAGTTGAGTATGATCCACATGGGAGAGAAAGCATTTTAAATCAACCTCTGTTCTTAAACAAAAACATTTTAAAACAAGGGAAAGAGATATTTTTTAAGAAATGGATGGAAGTGGGGATAACGAGAGTGAGAGATGTTTTATATGAGTTTAAAGAGGGTTTTTTACCAACACAATATGTCATAGACGCAATGGAAATAGCAAAAGAAGAATACAGCAATCTGGAAATAACAAACAAATATGACATCATTAAACACGCGATACTAAAAGACTGGATTAAAAGAATAGAGTGTATGGAAGAAGAGCCAAAAGAAAAGAACATTTATGTGAAACTGGGGGAAAATTTGTGTGATTTTAAAGAATGTACTGTAAAAATGTTTTATTGTGTTTTTAGAGATGGTGTTTTTAAGGAGCCAATTGTAAATAAGTACTGGGTGCAGAAATTCAAAGATTTAAAAGAAGAAAGTATATGGAGAAACATGAGGGGAAAATGTGTGGAGACAAAATTAGAATGTTTGGATTATTTTATAAGACATAAAGTGGTTTTTACTGAGTCTATTTTAAATAAAATCGGGATGGCACAAAATGCAATGTGGAAAGTGTGCCAAGAAAAGGAAGAATGGATTTTACATATGTTTTTATATTGTAAAGAATTGGAGGATTTTTTAAAGAAGTGTAAATGTGTGGTTAAAGAATTGACTGTGGAGTGGGATGAAAATGGAATGGAATGGAACAGAGTGGTGATGTTTGGATGGGAAAAGAAGTGTCGAAACAAAACGTTTATAAATCTGTGGCTGATGTTGATGAAAAGTGCAATATGGGAAAGAAGAATTGTGGCGAAAAAAGAAAAAATTGTGTTGGATGTTTGGAATGTGTTTAAAAGAAAAACAGAAGAGTACATGGAAAGACTTTATGTGTATTTTAAATGTGAAAATATGTTAGATGCTTTTTATCGTGTTTTTACCCCACAAGTTTGTTGTGTTTTAAAGGATCTAATGTGGAAGCTGCCGGGGAGTGAAGGAGTTTTCTGAATTATTTATGTAAATGGATGATGTAAGGTAAAAGTGTGATATGTGATTTAAAGGAGAAATGTGATGTAAAGAAGATTTGTGATGTAAAGGAGATTTGTGATGTAAAAGAGAAATGTGGTGTGAAGGAGATATGTGATGTAAAGATGATATGTGATTTTTATTGTATTATTTATTGTATTGTATTTTAATGATTGAAATTTCTTAATAAAAAAAAAAAAGCACGCCCGATCTCGTCTGATCTCGGAAGCTAAGCAGAGTAGGGCCTGGTTAGTACTTGGATGGGAGACCGCCTGGGAATACCAGGTGCTGTAAGCTTTATGTTTTGTTTCAAAAAAAAAAAAAAGAGTGTCTGAATACCTTAAGTAGCCCACTATTGGCAGCAGTTTTCGCTTACGGCCATACCACTCTGAGCACGCCCGATCTCGTCTGATCTCGGAAGCTAAGCAGAGTAGGGCCTGGTTAGTACTTGGATGGGAGACCGCCTGGGAATACCAGGTGCTGTAAGCTTTATGTTTTTCTGAAAGTATAAAGAATGTCTTAAATAGCCCACTCTTGGCAGCAGTTTTCGCTTACGGCCATACCACTCTGAGCACGCCCGATCTCGTCTGATCTCGGAAGCTAAGCAGAGTAGGGCCTGGTTAGTACTTGGATGGGAGACCGCCTGGGAATGCCAGGTGCTGTAAGCTTTATGTTTTTCTGAAAGTATAAAGAATGTCTTAAATAGCCCACTCTTGGCAGCAGTTTTCGCTTACGGCCATACCACTCTGAGCACGCCCGATCTCGTCTGATCTCGGAAGCTAAGCAGAGTAGGGCCTGGTTAGTACTTGGATGGGAGACCGCCTGGGAATACCAGGTGCTGTAAGCTTTATGTTTTGTTTCAAAAAACAAAAAAAACAAAAAAAAAACAAAAGAGTGTCTGAATACCTTAAGTAGCCCACTCTTGGCAGCAGTTTTCGCTTACGGCCATACCACTCTGAGCACGCCCGATCTCGTCTGATCTCGGAAGCTAAGCAGAGTAGGGCCTGGTTAGTACTTGGATGGGAGACCGCCTGGGAATACCAGGTGCTGTAAGCTTTATGTTTTTCTGAAAGTATAAAGAATGTCTTAAATAGCCCACTCTTGGCAGCAGTTTTCGCTTACGGCCATACCACTCTGAGCACGCCCGATCTCGTCTGATCTCGGAAGCTAAGCAGAGTAGGGCCTGGTTAGTACTTGGATGGGAGACCGCCTGGGAATACCAGGTGCTGTAAGCTTTATGTTTTTCTGAAAGTATAAAGAATGTCTTAAATAGCCCACTCTTGGCAGCAGTTTTCGCTTACGGCCATACCACTCTGAGCACGCCCGATCTCGTCTGATCTCGGAAGCTAAGCAGAGTAGGGCCTGGTTAGTACTTGGATGGGAGACCGCCTGGGAATACCAGGTGCTGTAAGCTTTATGTTTTTCTGAAAGTATAAAGAATGTCTTAAATAGCCCACTCTTGGCAGCAGTTTTCGCTTACGGCCATACCACTCTGAGCACGCCCGATCTCGTCTGATCTCGGAAGCTAAGCAGAGTAGGGCCTGGTTAGTACTTGGATGGGAGACCGCCTGGGAATACCAGGTGCTGTAAGCTTTATGTTTTGTTTCAAAAAAAAAAAGAGTGTCTGAATACCTTAAGTAGCCCACTCTTGGCAGCAGTTTTCGCTTACGGCCATACCACTCTGAGCACGCCTGATCTCGGAAGCTAAGCAGAGTAGGGCCTGGTTAGTACTTGGATGGGAGACCGCCTGGGAATACCAGGTGCTGTAAGCTTTATGTTTTGTTTCAAAAAAAAAAAAAGAGTGTCTGAATACCTTAAGTAGCCCACTCTTGGCAGCAGTTTTCGCTTACGGCCATACCACTCTGAGCACGCCCGATCTCGTCTGATCTCGGAAGCTAAGCAGAGTAGGGCCTGGTTAGTACTTGGATGGGAGACCGCCTGGGAATACCAGGTGCTGTAAGCTTTATGTTTTGTTTCAAAAAAAAAAAAGAGTGTCTGAATACCTTAAGTAGCCCACTCTTGGCAGCAGTTTTCGCTTACAGCCATACCACTCTGAGCACGCCCGATCTCGTCTGATCTCGGAAGCTAAGCAGAGTAGGGCCTGGTTAGTACTTGGATGGGAGACCGCCTGGGAATACCAGGTGCTGTAAGCTTTATGTTTTTTTTCAAAAAAAAAAAAAAAAAAAAAAAGAGTGTCTGAATACCTTAAGTAGCCCACTCTTGGCAGCAGTTTTCGCTTACGGCCATACCACTCTGAGGGCGCTAGAGAGCGTAAAGGAAGTGAGGTGGCTGCAGACAGGAGAGGAAGGCTCTCCATTTTGTTTTTTCTACTTTTGTTTGTTTTCTTTGTTTCTTTTTACTTTAAGGTAGTTTTTCTTTTTTTTTCTGTTTTAAACCACCTAAAAGCAGCATCTTGCTGTCTGGAGGGTGGTTAAACTTTTTTCCTTTTTTACGATATGGACGGATTAATGGATAATGACACTGGACTGGCAAGAGGAACACGAACGGCAAACGACACTGGACTGGACAAACGTTTAAGAGCTGGAAATGGAAATCATGAAGTAAGAGGAAAGTTTGTTGAACGAAAATATTTGAAAGAAGCTACAGTTATTTTGAATGTGCAAAATGTGACTGAGGTGAGAGTGGAGGACATTATTAAAGCGGTAAAAGAACAATGTGGAAATGGCAAAATTTTAGCACTAAGACCAAGACAAGGCAAAGAATACGAACTGACAATGGAAAAAGAAGAGGAGTGTGACAAACTAATTGATGGACTGACAATAAAAGGAGTGAACTGTGAAGTAAAAAATTTGCATAACCGGGATTATGTTGTTTCCTTCATGCACCTGCCCGTCTACCTGGATGACAAAAAGATTTTAGAAAAATTGGAGGGTTGGGGAGTTGATCCCATATCTAATATTAAGAGAAGATGCTACCCGGGCACTGATATCGAGGACGGAACAAGGTTCCTGAAAGTACGTTTCCCCAAAGATGTGGCATCCTTGCCATATAGCACAAGGCTTGAGACAGCCGAAGGGCAGCAGCATTTCCGGGTGATGCACAGCCATCAAGTGAAAACTTGTAAGCTGTGCATGAGCCCGGATCACCTGATGAAGGACTGCCCAAACTTCACGTGCTATAAATGTGAGGAGAGGGGACATTTTGCAAGAGAGTGCAACGCTGTTAGGTGCCCGGAGTGTCAAGAGTGTTTAAATAAATGTGAATGCTGGATGGAGGGAGAGGAAGGAGGAAGGGAAAAACAGGTAGGCGGACAGGTGCATGAAGGAAACAACGAGGAGGATGGACAAACTGAAGAACAACAAGAGGAAGAGGGACAGAGCAACATAGAGGAAGGAGAAAGAGAAAAAGACAACAGTAATAATGAGGAACAAACATCGGAGCAGGACACTCAATGGACTGAAATGCAAATATCGGACAGTTTTAATGCTTTTATGGAGGACGTGGAGAGGGATGGACATGGAAAGATAGATCAAAATAAAGAAACGGACAGTGAAGAAGAAATAGAGGTGGACAACATGGACAAAAAGACAGAGGGGGGAAAGGACAAAGAAGAAGAAGAACATTGAAGGTAAAACCAAATTTGGAAGGTGCAAGGAAAAAAAAAATGACTGAAATGAACAGATATGATGTGTTAAGGGGCTTGGAAGGAGAAAATGGTGAATAATGGTTTTTAAGTATTTATTTGTCTTTCTTTTAATGGTTTTAAGTTGTGTTACTTTTAATGCAAGGGGACTGATGGATATGGGAAAATTTGAAAAAGTAAAAGAAAAATGTAAAAGACAAGACATTATTGCACTGCAAGAAACGAACTGGAGAGAGAATGTGATGAATGATTATAAAAAGAGATGGGATGGTGGTATTTTATTTAATAATGGAGATGGGAGGTTTGGGAGAGGTGTGGCTTTTTTAATGAAGGATGATGTTTTTAAAGTGAGTAAAGTTGTGTACAAGGACAGGTTGGGGAAATGTATGGTAGTAGAGACAAAATATGAAGGAAGAGATTTGATTTTAGTAAATGTACATGCACCAGTGGAGGAGAAGGAAAAGAAAGAGTTTTTTAATGTTTTAAGAAATATTGTAAATAAGTATAAAGAAATAATAATGATGGGGGATTTTAATACAGTTTTTAGTAAGATATGGCTGAGGGAATGGTTTTCAAAACGGATACGGGAAGGAAAGAATTAAAAGCATTAATGGAGGAAAATAATATGATAGATGTGTGGAGAGAAAGGAATGAACAGAAAAAAGAATTTTCAAGGAGACAGATAGTGGGAAGTTTTGTATGCCAAACCAGAATTGATTTTGTTTTATGTAGTAGGAATGTGGAGAATTTTATTGAAAATATTAAGTATGAGGAAACAAGTTTTAGTGATCACAAGTTTTTATTTTTTATAGTGGACTGGAGTAAAATGCAAAGAGGGCCGGGACTATGGATTTTAATACGCAGGTTTTAAGGAATGAGGATTATGTGGCAAAAGTTAAAGAAATTATAGAAAAAGAAAGGGAAAATGGAATGTATGAAGAGGATAAGAGAATATGGTGGGAGAATGTAAAGTTTTTAATCAAAAAATTCTCGATCAGATATTGTCGCTTAATACAGAAATGTAAAAGATACAAGGAAAAATAAATAAAAGAAAGTTTGGAAATTGAATTGAATAAAGAAAGTAAAGACATACAAAAGATAAAGGAAATAGAGGGAAAACTGAAAGAAATGGAAGAAAAAGAATATGAGGGAGCAAGGCTAAGAAGCAAAGCAAAATATGTGGTGGAGGGAGAAAAATGTACAAAGTTTTTTTTGATCTGGAAAAAAAGAAAGGGAAAGCTGAAACGATAAAAGAAATAAGAGGGAAAAATGGGGAAATTGTAGAAGGGAATGAGAGAATTTTAGAAGAAATAAAGTATTTTTATGAGGATCTATTTAGTGCAAGAGGTGTGGAAGAGAAGGAAAAAAATAAATTGTTGAATCAGATAAAAGCAAAAGTAAGCGAAGAAGACAAAAAAGAATGTGACCAAGAAATCCGAGAAGAAGAGATTGAAAGAGCAATAAATCAACTGAATAAAAAGAAAAGTCCAGGTATAGATGGTTTGGGAACTGAATTTTATGTATGTTTTAAAGAAGTTTTAGTAAAGATTTTAAAGGATGTTTTTAAAGTTGTTTTTGAAAAAGAAGAAATTAATGAAAGAACAAGGATGGGGTTAATGAAACTGATATATAAAAGGAAAGGAGAGAAAGTAGATTTAAAAAACTATAGACCGATCACGATGCTGAACACAGATCTTAAGATTTTAGCAAAGATTTTAGCAAACAGGTTAAAAGAAGTAATGCCAAGTATAATTAAAACAAATCAAGCATATGGTGTAAAAGGAAGAGATATAGCTGATATAACAATGAGTATAAGAGACAAAATTTGGTATATGAAAGAAAAAAATGAAGAAGGATATGTAATTAGTTTGGATTTCGAGAAAGCGTTTGATAGGGTTGAGCACAGATATTTATTTGAGGTTTTAAGGAGTTTTGGTTTTGGTGAGAATTTTATTAAATGGATTGAGATTTTATATAAGGGTGCACTAACGAGGATCAAATGTAATGGGTTTTTAACAGACTGTTTTAAAATAACACGGTCAATTAGACAGGGTTGTCCGCTTTCTGCGTTATTATATTCACTTGTATCAGAACCGTTAGGTTTGGCAATTAGACAAAAAGAGGGAATACATGGGATTGAAGTAGAAGAAAATAAGGCTGAGGGGAAAGTTTTTCAATATGCTGCTGATACGACAATAATTGTAAAGGGAAAAGGGAGTGTGAAAGAAGTAATGAATGTTGTAAATGAGTATTGTAGAGGTTCTGGAAGTAAAGTAAATGAGGACAAAACAGTTTATATGAGATTTGGTAGAGCTATGGTTTTAACAGATTGTTTTAAGTTCAAGGAAGAGGAAGAAATGAGGATTTTAGGAGTTTTAATGGGGAAGAATGAGAGGAAAGTAAGAGATGAAATGTGGGAGCAACTAGTCACGGATATAGAGAGGCGTTTAAATTTTTGGAAATTAAGAACTTTAAACTTGAAGAGGAAGGTTTTAATATTGAATGTTTTAATGGTTTCTAAAATTTGGTATGTTTTATATGTGTCTGAAATGCCGTTATGGACAGAACAGAGGTTGAAGAAATGCTTTCTTGACTTTTTATGGGAGGGGAAACCAGCGAGAATTGCACATAACACGATTTTAGGGGCGGTGGAAAAGGGAGGTTTAGGATTAATGGATGTGGAACAACGAAAACATGCTTTGAGAGTTAAAATTGTTAAGAAATACCTAAATGAAGAAAACAAAACTGAGTGGAAGAAAACAATGAAATACTTTTTAAATAAATGTGGTGATTTTAACATGGGGGATGGAATTTTATGGATGAAAACAAAAATTTGGATGACTGAAGGATTACCTGCATTTTATAGGGAAATTTTTAGCGCTTGGGGAAAGTTTTTAACGAAAATTGAATATGATCCGCATGGGAGAGAAAGCATTTTAAATCAACCTGTTCTTAAATAACAACATTTTAAAACAAGGGAAAGAGATATTTTTTAAGAAATGGATGGAAGTGGGGATAACGAGAGTGAGAGACGTTTTGTATGAGTTTAAAGAGGGGTTTTTACCAACACAATATGTTTTCGATGCAATGGAAGTAGCAAAAGAGGAATACAGCAAACAAGAAATAATAAACAAATATGAAATCATTAAAAATACAATACCAAAGGACTGGATTAAAAGAATTGAGTGTATGGAAGAAGAGCCAAAAGAAAAGAACATCTATGTGAAACTGGGGGAAAAACTGTGTGATTTTAAAGAACGTACTGTAAAAATGTTTTATTGTGTTTTTAGAGATGGTGTTTTTAAAGAACCAATTGTAAATAAGTACTGGGTGGAGAAATTCAAAGATTTAAAAGAAGAGAGTATATGGAGAAACATGAGGGGAAAATGTGTGGAGACAAAATTGGAATGTTTGGAGTATTTTATAAGACACAAAGTGTTTTTTACTGAGTACATTTTAAACAAAATTGGGTTGGAACAAAATACAATGTGTAAAGTGTGCCAAGAAAGGGAGGAATGGATTTTACATATGTTTTTATATTGTAAAGAACTGGAGGATTTTTTAAAGAAATGTAAATGTGTGGTTCAAGATTTGACTGTTCCATTCCATTATATTTTCATCCCAATCCACAGAGTGGTGATGTTTGGTTGGGAGAAGAAGTGTCGAAACAAAAAGTTTATAAATCTGTGGGTAATGTTGATGAAAAGTGCAATATGGGAGAGAAGAATTGTGGCGAAAAAAGAAAATTGTGTTGGATGTTTGGACTTTGTTTAAAAGGAAAACAGAAGTGTACATGGAAAGACTTTATGTGTATTTTAAATGTGAAAATATGTTTGATACTTTTTACCATGTTTTTACTCCACAAGTTTGTTGTGCTTTTTTTAAAGCACAACAAACTTGACCTAATGTGGAAGCTGCCGGGGAACGAAGGAGATTTCTGAATTATTTAAAGGTATGATGTAAGGTGGTGTATGATATGTGATGTAAAGGTGATTGTATAAGAATAACTGTAATTTTTATTGTTTTATTTATTGTATTGTATTTTATTGATCTGATCTCCATCCAAGACCGACAACTTTTGTAAGGAAATGTTTGATGTATGATATGTGATGTAAAGGAGAAATGTGATGTAAAGGAGAATTATGATGTAAAGGAGATATGTTTTTGTAAAGAAGATATGTGATTTTTATTGTATTATTTATTGTATTGTATTTTAATGATTGAAATTTCTTAATAAAAAAAAAAAAGCTGTTAAAAAAAACATGGTAAATGTTCGTACATATGAAACTGTCATGTCATATGCATTTTATTAATGCAAAAAACATTGGGTAACACTTTACTTGAAGGGGTGTGCATAAGACTGACATGACACCTTCATAATCTTGACATGACACGTGTCATGAATATGAAGGAGGTTTTATGCATGTTTATGACAACTGTCATTAAATGTCATTCGCTCAATTATGTCATTTTTTATGCAAAGATGACATTGTTTGAGATGTCCAATTTATGACAACTTGACATTAGCAAAACATCATAACCTGTCATAAACATGGCATAGCAGATTAATTATCAAATTAATTAATTATTAAAAAACTACTTAGCTTTATGGGTTAACATTACATTACATTATTTTGGTAACACTTCAGTATAGGGAACACACATATAAACGATTAACTATGACTTTCCCTCAATAAACTCTTAATTTACTGCTTATTATAGTTAATTGATAGGTTTAGGTATTGGGTAGGATTAAGAATGTAGAATAAGATCATGCAGAATAAGGCATTAATATGTGCTTTAATAAGTACTAATAAATAGCCAATATTTTAGCCATATGAATGCTAATAGTAATAAGCAACTAGTTAAAAGACCCTAAAATAAATTGTTACCATTATTTTATAATAGTGTTAAAAAAAAAAAAAAAAAAAAACATGAAATGAAAAATATTCATGACGCTGCTATAAAATGATTTGTCAGAGTATTGTCACTTAATGACATTTTAATGACAAGTTCAATTTGTACCACTGTACTTGAGCTCAAGATACATATTCACAATATTCTAATGGCCTCATGACAGCCAATGTCAAAACCAACGACATGACAGTTTAATGCAATGTTAACCCATAAAGCTAAATGATGTCAAGTTGTCATGACAAAGACACTGACAGGTTATGATGTGTTGGTTTATGTAAAGTTGTCATAACGCAGACATCTCAAACAATGTCATCTTTGCATTAAAAATGACATAATTGAGCCAATGACACTGAATGACAGTTGTCATAAACATTCATAAAACCTTTGTCATGTCATGATTATGAAGGAGTCATGTCAGTCTTATGCACACCCCTTCAAGTAAAGTGTTACCAAACATTGTCATATCAACTACAAGTGTAGTAACCATAGTTTTAGGTATAATGATTGGCAAAACCATGGTTTAACTACAGTAACCATCATTTTTTACTTTTATAAAAACATGGTTTTCATAACCATGGTTATTTTATGGTAATCATGATTTTTCTACAGGAACCATGTTTTGTTGTTGTTGTTTTTTTTATGTTTTAACTGTAGTAAAACCATGGTACTTCAATTTTAATTGTAGTAAAACCACTGTTCTTCAATTTTAACTCTAGTAAATCTGCCACATTTTCATTCCTTCCTCTTTTAATTTGTAAAAATAAAGTCTTACTTTGCCATTTTATATGTAAACATTAAGTCTTACTTTGCCATTTTAAGTGCAAATTGAGAGTATAGTTTACTATTTTAAAGATAAATATGATCTACATGTCACTAATTCTGATTCATGGATTTTACAGTGATCAGTGTTTAAGTAGATTACATGAACCGTTTATAGCAAAGCAGTGTACTTACAGAGAGAAATGGTTATACATTGACCACGTTCACATAATAATTGTATAGTAAATTATAATTTTGTTTTAAACGTAATATGTACATATGTATATGTTTTTCTTTAGATTGATGAAACTGTGATCCTTATGATGACAGACAGTGACCTGGCAAAGTACATCCCAAGAGCTGGAGATAGAATTTCTACTGTGGCCTTTTGCAGACAAGCCAGTACATCACATTAGGCAGAGTCCAGGAAAAATTCCATACTTTCAAGACTGCGACATAGACTGTCTTCTGGTGATGACAGTATTCCTGCAAAGAAGAGTTCTTCATGGGTAGGAAACTCAAGCGCTAAAAAGAAACAGTGATGCATTGAGCTAGGGTGGATGGATTTTGATGAGAAAGAGCAGCGGTACAAACAATTGAAGACAAAAAATGGTGGAGGAACAAGACATCTCTGTGTTGATAAAAACAAAACAGTGAACGATCTGAAAAATGAAGCTGAAAGTCTGTTTTTTCCAAATGGTTGCTCAAAGAAACAACAAATGCTTTCGCTCTATACAACTGATATTGAGTGCTCTCAGATGCATGTTGAAATGTCCAAAAGTTGTATGATGAAGGCAAAGTGAAAATGCTGAGACTGTACCTGTGTACCAAAATGAAATCACAAGAGCAGTTCTCTGAAGATGATGAAGATGTTACTCACTGAATGTGAAATTCAAGTTCTACAAATGGATGACACATTGCCATGGGATGGTTATCAAAATCAAGTAATTGAAGATGCAATTCTTGCTCCTGAAACAGTGTTTTTAGAAAGTGAAGGTGTCACCGAGTATTCACCGCATGATGATCCAAATTCTGAAACCCTATTATCATCAAGGGAATATATTCTGAATTCTTCAGTCATGAATCAAATACAGTCTGCCTCTACAACAGAAACTGTTTTGGGGCACAATGACATTTTACTTCCAGCTCATGAACCACAACGTGCTGCCGCCACACTGATTGTGAGGAGAGGGCACTGTCTTGAGGATCTAATCAGTGCTTTTAAGAATCCAGATGTCTTAAGTTGTGAAGTTCACATTAAGATGCGTCTACCAAATGGAGAACTTGAAGAAGGAGAAGGAACTGGTGTATTTCGAGACTGCCTGACTGAATTTTGGAGTGATTTTTATGACAGCTGCACTCTGGGGGTGGTTGTGAAAGTGCCTTTTATTAGACATGATTATCAGTGTGAGGAGTGGCAAGCAGTAGCTAGAGTGTTTGTTGTGGGATGGAAGCAAGCTAACTATTTACCAGTGAAACTGGCAACACCTTTCCTGGAAGATGTACTTTATGGCACTACAACCAGTAGCTTAAAGGATTCCTTTTTATTGTATGTGTCTTTACAAGAAAGAGCTGTCCTGACAAATGCTTTAAAATATTTTGATGCTGTTGACTCTGAAGAACTTGTTGATGTTTTTGATGCACACGAGTGTAAACAGGTCCCTACCAAGTACAATCTGGTCCCTCTGATAGCACAATTAGGGCACAAGGCCATCATACAGGCCCCAATGTATGTGATTGAGTGCTGGCGTCCCATTATGGTGCATGTAGCAAGTATGCTAGCACCAGATAATCTGCACCAAGCAATTACACAGAAGAAACCAACAGCAAAAAAAGTAAAGGAGCTGTTACACTTTCCAGAGAACATGACAGCTCCCCAGACAGCAGTTGCACACTACCTGAAAAAGTACATTGGTGAAATTGACCTGAACACCCTTCAGCTTTTCCTCCGGTTCTGTACTGGGTTAGATATAATGGAGAAGTATATTACAATTAAGTTCACTGAAACCAGTGACTTTCTTCGCAGACCACAGTCACACACGTGCATGCATTTTAAAGCTGCCAGTAGGCTATCACAGTTATCCAGATCTCCGCAGTGAATTCAATAAAATCATCACAAGCTCCATGTGGGTCATGGATATTATTTAAACCCATAAACAAAGTGCATGGTGACCCAATGGTAAACACGTAAAGAAATCAAGAAGAAATTTGTAGGTACTACAAAGGTACTAGGTAAATTTTGCCTGGGTTGTTACTGTTTAAAAGTACCAGTTCAAACATTAATTTGGTCAGCACATTTATTCATTTAAATTTATAATTGTGCAATTGTAAATTGTATAGAGCACTATTCAATGCAGTTATTGTAAATGTTCACTCTCCTTCATAAGGTCACACACCAGTTTAGGGTGAATTCTGTTCAGTCTGTACTGTAACCAAAACAAAAAAAAATAAATAAATAAATATTTTACTTTATTTATGTTATTTAGTTTGTTTTAATTTCTTAATGAAGCACTTTTCTGTACATTTCTATGTTTATAAATGTAAAGTGCATTTTTATTTAGAAATGTTGTATTACATTTTCAGAGTTTTATAATTATTTTGGTTTATCAAATATTTCATAACACACTAAATTGTTCTTAAAATAAAGTTGTTCTCATCTTTGTTTTAAGTGTCACCACAAATAAAATGTACTAAAGAACAAAGACACATGATCTTGATTTAACAGAATAAATAAAAACAAAACCTAAAGTATTTAAAACAAACAACAAAAAAAAAGTATTAAAACGAACTGTAAGCAAATAAATGCAATGACCTGATTGACACTGCACCATTGGACCTCTTACCAGCCTAGTCATTTGTGCATTTATGTTGACAAACAATATCTTTTTAATAACAAAATAAAAATGTAAGCAAATTTGTTCAAAAACAAATTTAAAACAATGTAAAACAAATTTGTTCATATAGAGAGTATAATTAAATTATGTAATTAAAGAATATTAAACAAAACAACTCTGACTGCAGGCTAGAAACAATAGAAATAAACATTATATTTAACTTAATGCACTTTATTATACAGTCCTTTAATCATTACCCAAGAGAAAATTCAGGCAATGTGTAACTGTAGGTAATTTAATTTTCTTGTCCAAATATATGTAGACACACAGCATGTCTAAGATGTAAATATAGTTCAAGTGCTTGTGTCCGTGTAGAGGGAAACCGCAAGCCTGTTTCCTCCATTAGGATGGTGCACAAATCAAACACGTCCTCATCACATGGAACAGTACTTAAGAACTTGCAGTTTTCTTTGCAAGTAGTCAAGTCTTCTGTCAGTGGAACAATAAGATCCCCCACACCCCACAGGTGAGGTGCCATAAACATGACGTCAGGTATACCGCAGGGTACATTGGTGTTTTTAGACGGCCTTATGCGGTGAGCATTCCAAACGTCCTGTATCTCATTTAACTCCTCCTATAAAAAAATAATAATTAAAAAAAAAACATATAATTAACACAAATTATGTCTGATATTGTACATATCTTGTACATTTAGTAAATAAAAAATACTAGGTTAGGCTACTACTAGAGATGAGCTGAATTATAAATGACCAAAAGTGCAACATTTTAGTCAAGCAAATGTTTTCAGTAACTACATGAGTTGTAATAAAGTGCATTTTTACATTTTAAATGCTGTAACAACACTTGCACTTACTAACCTGTTCTTTCTCTTATTGGGCTAATTAGTAGGCCTATATGTTTGGTTTTGGGGACTCTATTCACACTACATTTTTTAAAACAACAATAGATACTTCTTTATTTTTCAGTGCTGAAGTTTGCTTAGCAGGGTGAAGAATAAGTATTGGTTCAAAGGAGCATTCAAATTTGTATGAGGCTATAGGGTTTAAAACAAACTTCGGTCATCAATACATATGTGACCCTTGACCACAAAATCAGTCTTAAGTCGCTGGGGTTTATTTGTAGCAATGCCAAAAATACATTGTATGGGTCAGAATTATAAATTTTTCTTTTATGCCAAAAATCATTAGGATATTAAGTAAAGATGATGTTCCATGAAGATAATTTTTAAATTTCCTACCACAAGTATATAAAAACAAATTTTTGATTAGTAATATGCATTGCTAACAACTTCATTTGAACAACTTTAAAGGTGATTTTCTCAATATTTAGATTTTTTTGCACCCTCAGAATCCAGATTTTCAAATAGTTGTATCTCAGCCAAATATTGTCTGATCCTAACAAACCATACATCAGTGGAAAGATTAAGACTGGTTTTGCGATCCAGGGTCACATATATAAAACATCTGCATGCACGTAGGCCTACATTATTCACATATACAGGTATACTTTGGATGTTCGAGCAAATACATATGAAATACATGTGCACATTAATGTGAAATACAGTAATGCGTGCAAATACACCTATAAACGTTCATACTGACTCTGCGCGCATACACACCTATGAACGATCCACATGTGAGTCCACAAGCAAACAAACTTTGTTTCTTTATTAGAAATTTGTATGTATGTGCAATCGTTTATTGGTGTATTTGCACGCATTACTGTATTGGTATGGATTTCACATTAGTGTGCACATGTATTTCATATGTATTTGCTTGAATATCTAAAGTATACCTGTATATGTGAATAATTATTGTACGTGTATGCACGTGTTTGTATATGACCGAAGTTTGATTTAAACCGTATACGGCACCTCATGAATTTGAGTTTTTTATTTGTGTACAAACACAAAGCATATTCAGCATACCTAAATGATTGACATGAACGAGAACTGTGATAAAGCTCTGTCCAAAACATCACCCATGAAAAGTCCTTCATCTGTGATCCAGTATTTAATTCCCTCTTTCCTCATCACTCCCCACCAGCTTTCAATTCGCTGGTTTGCGGTACTTGTCCCTGTAATGTAACTGCGTTCTGCTGCTCTCTCATCATCATCGTTCCTCCGTAAATGCCGCTGAATATCTCTCACCACCACATGCTGTACCAGGTGCTGTAAGCTTTATGTTTTTTCTGAAAATATAAAGAGTGTCTGAATGTCTTAAATAGCCCACTCTTGGCAGCAGATTTTGCTTACGGCCATACCACTCTGAGCACGCCCGATCTCGTCTGATCTCGGAAGCTAAGCAGAGTAGGGCCTGGTTAGTACTTGGATGGGAGACCGCCTGGGAATACCAGGTGCTGTAAGCTTTATGTTTTTTTTTCTGAAAATATAAAAAAAAGAGTGTCTGAATGTCTTAAATAGCCCACTCTTGGCAGCAGATTTCACTTACGGCCATACCACTCTGAGCACGCTAGAGGGAGTTAGCGAGCAACAGGAAGTGAGGTGGCAGTAGTCAGGAGAGGAAGGCTCTCCATTTTGTTTTTTCCATTTTCTGTTTTGTTTTCTTTGTGTTTTGTACTTTCAGTTAGTTTTTTTTTGTTGTTATTTTCTTTTTTAACCTGTTAACCAGCACTGTCACGCCGACACACCGAAGCTTCTTCCCAGCTAACACACAACGTAACAGTTACGTAATGTATTACTATTCATACTTTTTGGTTATTTCATGACTTACTAACTGACAACGTAACTATGACGTTGTATGCCCATAATATCATTACCATCAAATTACCATATCACAACATCGTCAGTACGATCTCCTAACGTTATAAGTAGGGATGCACCGATTGGGAAATTCTGGGCCGATACCGATGTTTAACATATCATCTTGGCCGATGGCCGATGTTTTTTCTTTTTGTTATTTATTTCTTCTTTTGTGCCACGGAAACCTACAAGTCTTTCGGCTCTTGATCACACTATCCTAGAATAAGCACAAATTCAATCAAACCAATTTATGAAACAAAAACAACCTTTAATGTCACTTGGTTGACATTAGTTATAACCTTATTTATGACAAGTTCTTTACCTTTCTGAAAAATAACATTCAAAAACATTTGACTGCTAACTAATCAATGAAAAGATTGTTTCAGTACATTGCCCAACAAAATTATTTGAGTGGTTTTAGCCTGATAAACAAAAACTTACTCAATGAGATTATTTTCATGGCCCAATAAAACATTTTTTTCTGATAAATAAAAAAAAATACATCAAGTGTAAATGCAAAAACAAGTGAAATAAATAAATTATGCTATTAAAATAAATTGTTATTCATAAATACAAACATAAATAGGGCTATCTTTCAACTTGTGTTTTCTCATACAGAATAAAACATTACAGTGTTTCAGAACTTACAGGCTGAAACATGGGGCATCTTATAAAACAAAAACAGTACCTCCACTTCTGATCATTAATGACACATAAGTCACCTGCTGTATCTCTGGCCTACTTCTTAATAAGATGCATGTTTTTCTTTACAAAGATAAGCATCTCTGCCTTGTCACAGCAAAGCCTATTTCTCTTTTCATCCAAGACATGAGACACAGAGCTTAATAACCGCTCACTCTCGGTGCTGGTGCATGGCGCACTAAGGTATTTGCGTGCCATTTGTGTGAGTTCGGGAAAACGCAGGTGGTTATTTCACCAATAACAGAGTGCGCTCTCACCTCTGGGAATAGTGGTCTCTGCCAGGAAAATACCCAGTTGTTGGGATACAGAGGTACTTGTCCTCTCTGGTCCATTTTCTTCCAGAATCTCCTCAAACACATCATGCAGGGAGGGCCCTGCTCTGTCGGATCGATGCCTCTTGCGCTCTGTGTCATGTACGCGCTCTCCATCGCACGTCCAATCCTCTGCACCGGCAGCAGGCAACAGGTGTGCCTCAAGTATTTCTCGAGCGCGTTGTTTAACATCCTCATCAAAGTAACGATCCTTGTATCTGGGGTCCAAATAGGTGGCAATGCAGAACATGGGATCGTACTGGATTTGATCGAAGCGTCTATTTACAGCCTCTAATAATGAGGTCTTTGTTGTTTTAACGCCGTGGTCTGTGTCAGCCTGCTTACTCAGAAGACGTCTCAGGGCTGTCACAGAGGGGATGACATCTGCAGCTGATGCTTCTGATGAGCTAACTTCTCTCGTCAATTGTTCAAACGGGGAGAGGAGTGTTATAAAGTTTTCAATTAATTGCCACTGGTGTGCACTGAGAGTGGCCGGGAGGTCGTAGTCTGCGGCATATGTAGCAAGTGCGTGCTTTTGTTCCAGCAAGCTCTCCATCATATAAAATGTACTATTCCAGCGAGTGGAAACATCTTGCTGTAGCCTTTTTGGTTTCATTCCCAACTGGATCTGCACAGCCTGGAGACGTGAACATGCGAGGGGTGAGTGTTTAAAGTGGCCGACGATTTTTCGGCAAATAGCCACAACATCCTTGAGGCTGCGCTGGATAAAAACACCATCATGAATTGCTAGTTGCAGTGTGTGAGCCATGCAGCCAAAACTAGCCAGACCACTGTCCATCATAGCTTTCGTCATATTCCTAGCATTATCTCTCACGACAGCATGCACTCTGGTTTTTTCGATTTTCACGCCTGGAACATTTTCTCAAATGCCTCCGAGATAGCAGATGCTGAGTGGGTACCTGCGAACTCCTGGGAGTGCAACACTGCCTTCACCAGATTGAAGTCCTTATCAATCCACTGTGCCGTGAGGCTAAGCATGCTCACAGGGCTTACATCTGAACTCCATATATCTGTGGTGAAACTGATTGCAGCGATGTCGCAAGCCAGTAGCTCACGAATGTGCGTGGCCACAATGTTGTGGATTTCGGGGAGACAGACCTCGGCAAAGTGACGCCGGCTCGGCAGCGTATAGCGTGGCTCCATAAACTTAATCAGACTCCGAAAACCCACGTCCTCCACTACAGAGAAAGGCTGGTCATCTAAAGCGATGAACTCCATCACCTTTTTTGTTATTTGCTTCGCTTTGGCGCTGTCTGGAGGCAGCTGTTTGGCTTTCTCAAATGCCGTGTCAATTGAAGTCTGAGTGTTACCGGGGGTTTGCGCTTTCTTGGCGGCTTCTTTTTTCCGTTTTTGGTCAGCTTGCAGGTAATCGCCGTACACCGCCTCGTGCCTGCTTTTCAAATGTCCAATGAGATTTGTTGTGTTAAATGACTTTCTAACAGCCCCCCCTCTTGAAATTTCAACAGAACACGTATTGCAAACTGCAAAACGCTGATCTTTCTCTGAAACTGTAAAATATTGCCACACGACCGCCATCTTCTTTGTTTAAGTTACTGAGGACTCGGTATCTCCCCCCGCCCAAATAAAAAGAGGGAAAAAAAGTTTCTCCTGAGCACAGCGTTCATGACACACATAATCATCAGACATCGGTGAATGTCATTTTTATTTCCCGATGGCCGATGGCAGTTAACGAGGCAAATATCGGCCGTTTCCGATGTTCAGCCGATGCATCGGTGCATCCCTAGTTATAAGAAAACCAAGGACGTTCCAGATACGTACTCTATTCGTAATATAATGGTCATTCCATGACTTACTGGCAACGTAACAGCAACGTCATGTGCTGGTAATTTCATTACCATCATTTACACATTCTTTATATGTTATTATTATCAGAATTTGCCATTTAAAATGTGTAATTAAACGTCAGACACAAGACTGAAATGTCCCTTTAGAAAAAAAAAAATGTTTCTTTTCACCAAGTCAGAATATGGATAACTGCTTTTTATATATAGTGACGTGACATACAGCGCGCGCCTCCACAAATGGAGTGCGCGCCGCGTGCACAGTATGTTGACAAGAGAGTAAAGTTAATTTTTCTGAGAGAATTTATTTTTCCGAGGTGACAACGAATAAATGGCTTTTATAAAAATGTATAAAGTTAACTTTGGAAAGACGCAAAACCTTTTTTTATTGTTATGTTTACGTTAGTGCTGGTGGCCGTTAGAGTTGCCATGGCAACCGGGAAAACATTCAAGCTGCTGGAGAGGACAGCGTTGGCGTTTCTCCGTGTTTCTCGTCAGTTTTATAGCAATAAAGTTCAACAATTGCGTCAGATTGGTTAAGTAACATTACCCACAGTCTACTTTAAGTACTTTTGTTAATATTTTTACCTCTGTGATTGAACGTCTGAAATATATGTTAGCAAAATGTTACGCTAGCATATGTTTTTAATGATACTGAGTGCAAAACGTCTTGAATGCTTTTATTTTATGTTTTGCTGTAGGCTATATGTTTTTATTTATAGTTTGGGTGTATTTCATTATTTTTATTTTTATTTTTGTTCATGTTCTGTGTGTTTTTCAAAATAAATGAATTGAATTCATTTTGAGCTCTGCATTCATTGTTCACAGCTGTTGGAATAGCCTTTTAAAGGGCACCCATTATGCCCCTTTTTACAAGATGTAATATTGGTCTTGGGTGTCCCCAGAATGTATTTGTGAAGTTTCAGCACAAAATACCCCACAGTTAATTTTTTATAACCATTTGAAAATGTCATTTTTGGGGCCTGTTTTAAAAAGAGCTGTTTTGGTGTGTACCACCTTAAATATAAATGAGCTGCATATCCCCGCCCTGCCTTTGTATGAGGGCGTAACTTGCATACCGATGGCAATAAACAGTCGGTAGAAGCAGAATGGCTGAGAGTGAGAGACCCGCTGTTCACTGCGGTCAAGCCAGCCGCGGTTTGAAAATACACGGTCAAGCCAGCCGCCAAAAAAAAAAGCGTGTGCGCATATTACTATAAATACGGTAATTTCAGGAACAGCAGAGAGAGAGAACGCGCTTTCAGAGCGCGTGTGTTCTATCTATCTATCTATCTATCTATCTTTTATTTTTTCTGTCTAATACATAAAGAATTTCTTTCTTTCTATCTATCTATCTATCTATCTTTTATTTTTTCTGTCTAATACATAAAGAATCTCTTTCTTTCTTTCTATCTATCTTTTATTTTCTCTGTCTAATACATAAAGAATTTCTTTCTTTCTTTATTATTTTTTCTGTCTAATACATAAAGAATTTCTTTCTTTCTTTCTAATATATCTTTTTGGGTTTACAATATTAAAATGACAATTACTCTTGAATTAAATTGTGTTACTGTCTTACTGCATGAGGATTACTGTCTGATTAGGCCTATAAACACTTCATTTCAAATGAGTAGAAAATACCAATGGTCTGTTTCTATAGGGGACATCCCATACAGTTTGCATTCCTCAAATCTATCCTTTTCACTGCAGCATTTTGGAGATAAGCCACATTATTTGACTTTACATGTCTATAAAGACCTCATTTCAAATAAGTAGAAAAAACTAATGGTCTGTTTCTATAGGAGATGTCCCATACAGTATGCATACCTCATATGAGTACATTTCACTGCATCATTTTGGAGATATGACACATTATTTGACTTCAAAGGCCTATAAAGATCTCATTTCAAATAAGTAGAAAAAATCAATGGTCTTTTTCTATAGGGAACATCCCATACAGTATGCATACCTCACATGAGTACATTTTACTGCAGCATTTTGGAGATATGACACATTATATGATGTTGGAGGCCTATAAAGACCTCATTTCAAATAAGTAGAAAAAACTAATGGTCAGTTTCTATAGGGAACATCCCAGAGAGTATGCACACCTCATATGAGTACATTTTACTGCAGCATTTTGGAGATATGCCACATTATATGATGTTGGAGGCCTATAAACACCTCATTTCAAATAAGTAGAAAAAAACAATGGTCTGTTTCTGTAGGGAACATCCCAGAGAGTATGCACACCTCATATGAGTACATTTTACTGCAGCATTTTGGAGATATTCCACATTATTTAACTTCAAAGGCCTATAAACACCTCATTTCAAATAAGTAGAAAAAACTAATGGTCAGTTCATAAAGGGGACATCCCAGAGAGTATGCACACCTCATATGAGTACATTTTACTGCAGCATTTTGGAGATATTCCACATTATTTAACTTCAAAGGCCTATAAACACCTCATTTCAAATAAGTAGAAAAAAACAATGGTCTGTTTCTATAGGGAACATCCCAGAGAGTATGCACACCTCATATGAGTACATTTCACTGCAGCATTTTGGAGATATGCCACATTACTTGACTTCAAAGGCCTATAAACACCTCATTTCAAATAAGTAGAACAAAATAATGGTCTGTTTCTATAGGGGACATCCCAGAGAGTATGCACACCTCATATGAGTACATTTTACTGCAGCATTTTGGAGATATGCCACATTATTTAACTTCAAAGGCCTATAAACACCTCATTTCAAATAAGTAGAAAAAACTAATGGTCAGTTTCTATAGGGAACATCCCAGAGAGTATGCACACCTCACATGAGTACATTTTACTGCAGCATTTTGGAGATATGCCACATTATTCGACTTCAAATGCCTATAAACACCTCATTTCAAATAAGTAGAAAAAACTAATGGTCAGTTTCTATAGGGAACATCCCAGAGAGTATGCACACCTCACATGAGTACATTTTACTGCAGCATTTTGGAGATATTCCACATTATTCGACTTCAAATGCCTATAAACACCTCATTTCAAATAAGTAGAAAAAACTAATGGTCAGTTTCTATAGGGAACATCCCAGAGAGTATGCACACCTCACATGAGTACATTTTACTGCAGCATTTTGGAGATATGCCACATTATTCGACTTCAAATGCCTATAAACACCTCATTTCAAATAAGTAGAAAAAACTAATGGTCAGTTTCTATAGGGAACATCCCAGAGAGTATGCACACCTCACATGAGTACATTTTACTGCAGCATTTTGGAGATATTCCACATTATTCGACTTCAAATGCCTATAAACACCTCATTTCAAATAAGTAGAAAAAACTAATGGTCAGTTTCTATAGGGAACATCCCAGAGAGTATGCACACCTCACATGAGTACATTTTACTGCAGCATTTTGGAGATATTCCACATTATTCGACTTCAAATGCCTATAAACACCTCATTTCAAATAAGTAGAAAAAACTAATGGTCAGTTTCTATAGGGAACATCCCAGAGAGTATGCACACCTCACATGAGTACATTTTACTGCAGCATTTTGGAGATATGCCACATTATTCGACTTCAAATGCCTATAAACACCTCATTTCAAATAAGTAGAAAAAAATAATGGTCAGTTTCTATAGGGAACATCCCTGAGAGTATGCACACCTCATATGAATACATTTTACTGCAGCATTTTGGAGATATGCCACATTATTCGACTTCAAATGCCTATAAACACCTCATTTCAAATAAGTAGAAAAAAATAATGGTCAGTTTCTATAGGGAACATCCCAGAGAGTATGCACACCTCATATAAGTACATTTTACTGCAGCATTTTGAAGATATGCCACATTATATGATGTTGGAGGCCTATAAACACCTCATTTCAAATAAGTAGAAAAAAATAATGGTCTGTTTCTATAGGGGACATCCCATACAGTATGCACACCTCATAAGAGTACATTTTACTGCAGCATTTTGGAGATATGACACATTATATGATGTTGGAGGCCTATAAAGACCTCATTTCAAATAAGTAGAAAAAACTGATGGTCTGTTTCTATAGGGAACATCCCAGAGAGTATGCATACCTCACATGAGTACATTTTACTGCAGCATTTTTGAGATATTCCACATTATTTGACTTCAAAGGCTTATAAACACCTCATTTCAAATAAGTAGAAAAAAACAATGGTCTGTTTCTATAGGGAACATCCCAGAGAGTATGCATACCTCATATGAGTACATTTTACTGCAGCATTTTGGAGATATTCCACATTATTTAACTTCAAAGGCCTATAAACACCTCATTTCAAATAAGTAGAAAAAAACAATGGTCTGTTTCTATAGGGAACATCCCAGAGAGTATGCACACCTCATATGAGTACATTTCACTGCAGCATTTTGGAGATATTCCACATTATTTAACTTCAAAGGCCTATAAACACCTCATTTCAAATAAGTAGAAAAAAACAATGGTCTGTTTCTATAGGGAACATCCCAGAGAGTATGCACACCTCATATGAGTACATTTCACTGCAGCATTTTGGAGATATGCCACATTACTTGACTTCAAAGGCCTATAAACACCTCATTTCAAATAAGTAGAACAAAATAATGGTCTGTTTCTATAGGGGACATCCCAGAGAGTATGCACACCTCATATGAGTACATTTTACTGCAGCATTTTGGAGATATTCCACATTATTTAACTTCAAAGGCCTATAAACACCTCATTTCAAATAAGTAGAAAAAAACAATGGTCTGTTTCTATAGGGAACATCCCAGAGAGTATGCACACCTCATAAGAGTACATTTTACTTCAGCATTTTGAAGATATGACACATTATATGATGTTGGAGGCCTATAAACACCTCATTTCAAATAAGTAGAAAAAAATAATGGTCTGTTTCTATAGGGAACATCCCAGAGAGTATGCACACCTCATAAGAGTACATTTTACTTCAGCATTTTGAAGATATGACACATTATATGATGTTGGAGGCCTATAAACACCTCATTTCAAATAAGTAGAAAAAAATAATGGTCTGTTTCTATAGGGGACATCCCAGAGAGTATGCACACCTCATATGAGTACATTTTACTGCAGCATTTTGGAGATATGCCACATTAGTTGAATTTGGAGGCCTATAAACACCTCATTTCAAATAAGTAGAAAAAATAATGGTCAGTTTCAATAGGAGACATCCCTTAAAGTAAGCATACCACATATCTATCCTTTTCACTGCAGCATTTTGGAGATATGCCACATTATTCGACTTCAAAGGCCTATAAACACCTCATTTCAAATAAGTAGAAAAAACTAATGGTCAGTTTCAATAGGAGACATCCCTTAAAGTAAGCATACCACATATCTATCCTTTTTACTGCAGCATTTTGGAGATATGACACATTATTCGACTTCAACGGCCTATAAATACAACATTTCAAATAAGTAGAAAAAAACAATGGTCTGTTTCTTCAAGGTAAGTACCATACAGTATGCATGCCTCGTATATATCCTTTTTACTGTAGCGTTTTGGAGATATGCCACATTATTCGACTTCAAAGGCCTATAAACACCTCATTTCAAATAAGTAGAAAAAAACAATGGTCTGTTTCTATAGGGGACATCACATAGAGTATGCACACCTCATATCTATCCTTTTTTCTCGCAGCATTTTGGAGATATGACACATTATATGATGTTGGAGGCCTATAAAGACCTCATTTCAAATAAGTAGAAAAAAACAAAGGTCTGTTTCTAAAGGGGACATCACATAGAGTATGCTGTAGGAACTATGGACGAACCAGACAAATGAATTTTGACTATTTTGACTGTTGCAATCTCAATTGGTTTTATGACCTGTAAAGTTGCATGAATCACACTAAAGCACTGTTTAGGATTGTCACATACTATTTAGGATGGCTAGAATGCACATTGAGACGCAGTCTCAGTGAAAAACAGAATAATGACACACACCTGGAAGTAATCAAGCCTAATGAGTATGCAATGGGTTATGGGAAATGAAGTTCATGTTCAGATAACAAAGGAGAAGGAAGGAGTACACTCTGGTGCAGATCATGGGCACTCCATGCTTTTGGTTGTGAAGTGACAGCACTGCAGCAAAACAGCTACATCAATACAAACACCAAGAATTTATATTTTTTATTATTTTAATTTGTCTGCATTTGTTTTATTTGCATTATCTTTTTTAATATTGTTGTGACAATTTAAAATTATAAAATTACCATTTGTGGCCAAATGTATATAGTAATTAGTGACACTTATGACTTAACTTTATAAAGATATAGTTTTGACTAATAATTAAGTAGCCTACACAAGAATTTGTTACAACATGACCAACTTGGCAGAACATAGGATGTACTTTAAAAGTGTATTATATATCATATATATATAATCTATTATATATATAATGTATAATCTATTATATTTTTGTCTTTTTCTTGAAAGTTGTGTATTAAAATAAAATCACAACAATCTCGGATATTTGCTTTTTTTTTTCATTATTTAATTTGTGACGTAGGCCTACATTTGGCATATGACATTTCATTGACGATAATTAGGCTATGCATTACCGACATGAGTTCCCGCAGAAAAGGGTAAGTGTTAATTCTCTGTAATAAGGTGAATACATTCATAAATACATTTGCGTACTGGTATTAATTTATTACTAACAAAGACTGATGAATGCGTGCATTACTTTACCTATAAAAGTGAATATGGGTTAAAAAATTATGTGACAGAACAGTTGAGGGGGAACAGTGCAACTTTGTTGTAAATTCCTCAATAAACCAGTTTAGTCCATTTAGCTTAGGCTATATTCATTATTCGAGTTTCATATTCAGAAATGCATAGGCTACTATTATTGTATGTATAAACGCATTGCATTTACAAAAAGTTGATTGATATGTCTATAAACTTCTGAGGTGATTAACGTATTCAGCCATGAGCGCGGGAATTTTTAAAGTGAGGTGCTGAAGGGACAGCGCCCTGGAACATGCTGCTAAATAAAGTTGTGTTTTATATTTAAAACAAAATCACAACAAACTATTACTTTGTTATTTTATTGTATTTTTAAAATATATTTTAATATATTTGATGTACATTTGTCATATCATATTTCATTGTCGATATAGCTACATATGCATTACCGCCATGAGTTGCAGAAGAATAATTTGAAAAGATGGGTAGGCTACTAACTTATGATTAACAAAGACTGATTAACGCGTGCATTACTTTATTACCCATAAAAGTGAATGTGGTTAAAAAATATTGTTGACAGAACAGTTGAGGGGGAACAGTGCAACTTTTTTTTTTTAAATTCCTCGATAAACTGGTTTAGTCCATTTAGCTTATATGGTTTCTTAGAGCTTAATATACCGAAACTATTATTGACCAAAGAAACGTAACATTTACAAATACTTTGATTTGCGTCGATTGATATGTCTACTTTATACTTCTGAGGTGAATTACTTATTCAGTCATAACCGCGGGAATAAGCGAGGTGTTGAAGGGACAGCGCCAGAAAACGGGTGGTGATAAATTTGCCTAGCCTACTATGCGATGGACGTTTTAGCCTGCAGGCAGGGCCTAGTACAAGTCTTGAAAGTAGATTAATAATGATAATAATAATAATAATAATACTACAATTAAATTGCATTGATTTATAATTTTAGTTCATAAATCGTGCTTAATAATAATAATAATAATAATACAATAAGTGCAATTATTTAGGCTAATTACAAGTTTGTCATTGCGCAATAGTTCGCAACAGCAAGGAGTGAACAAAATGAAACGAGTGATTGAGATTTGTAGAACATAGGCCTTTTATAAATACACATTACTTGAATATGATAATATTTATCATTTAAAATTATTAACTCATTTAATTTATATAATAATTTAATATTATAAATACATGTATTAATTTCATTGGTACTTTCAATAGGTATGAATAACTGTGTAACTTTTGTAGTTTCATTGTTTATTAAAAAAGAACAATTTTGATCTGTCATGCCTAATTTGTGTTCAATACATGTAACATTTAATAATGCTAATAAGAGCAAACATACAGTATAACCAAATGATTACTTCCATCATATAGCCTTGGTATTATGAGGTAACAACAATACCACCTAATTTGTAATGACGATAACAATTGAAGTTTCTACCTTTACAGAGTATATCTCTTTTCAACATTCGGAAAGGTAAGCATGAATTTTATATGTACAAACTGTATTAAGTCTTTTGAACATTTAAATATTACATTTGATTTAAATCAAATTTAAATCAATTCCGCAGCATTACTGTAGGCTACTAAATATCTAACTTCTTCCAAGAACTCTCACAACAAATGCTGCAATTGTGTGTATTTGTCTGAGACAGTAATTCAGTCATTTTAACATAACTGTTCTCAAGGTGCTTCTTCATAAATACTGTATTTTAAAATAAGCCACATCGACAATGCCCTTTATTTTGAACAATAAGGGCAGTGTTTAATAATTGCGAATCCTATGTACTTGTTTGTTTTTTTCTATTTATGTAAAAGTTTGTCTTTACTGCTTTCATTGAAACTTCATGGCACTAGTGTATATATATATATATATTAATAACAAATTAATAACATTATATATTCAAATACATTAATTCCTTTTTTTTTCCAAAGTGGCTTAAGAGTACAAATATCTGTATGCCACTATATACAATATATAAGTTCTACTACAATGTTGGGGTTAAATTATTATTAAAATTATTATATTTTATAATAATTTATAAAATTTAAACTATTAAATATTATAAATTATTATTTAATTATTTATTATTTTTGTACTTTTGTGGAATAATAAAGCATGTATTTTATCTTGCCACCTCCAGGGTCGTAAAGTTGAGCTTACCTTAAAAGACATACAAAATGCTTTACAACCATATGGATCCGGAACAGATGTAAGTGCATATCTCTCCAGTGCCACTTGGGGTAATCTTTGCAAAGACTTGCAAATTCCAAATACCCCGACCAACAGGATTCGACTTAAAAATGCATGTATTGCACACTTGCAGGTAAAAAAACAACAACATCATGCAAATCACATGCACTTTTAATATGGATAATCAGTTGCAGTATTGTGTTGTATTATGACATTGTAAAATAATTAATATATTAATATTAATAAAAATTATATATTATTATTATTATTATTAATAATAATAAATAAAAATAGAAATAACAATAATAAAAATAAAGTACATTTAAATAAAAAAATATGTAACATGCTTTTTGGATTAATATAAAGAAATATGAGGTTACACATTAAAAATCAATATGTTTAACAATACCTTACTATAGTTTGTAGAATATAATTCTAATTAATAATGATAATTAATAAAAAAAACTTTATAGATTTATAATACTAACGTTTCTATTTCTAAATGTAATTTAATATTTATAAAAGATAGATGTCTCGTAATCTTAATAACCCATGAACCAGAAGTTGCAAACGAATTTTCTTCGTGTTGTGACGTATTACCATCAATACTTTTCATGTTTTATTGGTTATTTCAAATTTTCTAGTGAAAAAGTATGTTTATAAACAGTTTAATTAAAGAAAAATGTATTCAAATAAAAATAATTAAAACTAAATCCATACAATGATATCATGATGTGAACCTATGTGCCTTACATACTTTAGATGTCATATCTTTGTTTATATATATATATATATATATATATATATATATATATATATATATATATATATATATATATATATATATACACACACACACACATACACTTGCTAAACAAGCATTCAAGTTAAAGCAAAGTTCTATATAAAGATAAATGTTTTAAATTATTGCAGTGAAACGGAATATTGAATAAAGGGTAGAGTGTTACTTTAGCACTCCTCCTCACCATATCTTTCTCATAGCAGACAAACTTTTGCAGAGGAGTGGTTTACGTGTTTTCAACCCAAGCCATCAAACTGACATCATCATAGAGGGAATGCTATATTTCCAGATTGATTAAAGATTACCACGACAAACTATTTTTTTTTCTGTCGGATTAATTGTTCACTTGTAATATGCACTAACAAAATAAATAGGGTGAATTTAAATTCATTGAATTCAATTTAAAACTTTTATTTTAAAGGTTTTTAAGATGTGATCCCTCACACTAGGATGATCACATTTTGGGGGTCCATGAAATATTTAAGATTAAATACCCATAGACTAGAATATGCATTCAGCATATATTAAAACACAAAACCACAAACGAACTATTACTTCGAGAAAACATCAAGTTTTTTTGTTTTTTTTATTACATTTTTTTTTATTACAAATTATTACATTACACTTATCTGCTCACTTTAAATGTGAAAAGTGAAAGTGTTAGAATCATTAATCATTTTCACAGTTTTATTGTAATATTAATATCAAATTTCAAGGATAATTCACAAGAAATCTCTGCACATGCATCAGAAAGTGATTTGATTAATGAAGAAAGAGAAGATTCCAGTTGCATTTCACCATCACAGAAGGTTTGGTTTCAGTAATGCAAATCAATTTTAAATACTCTTTTCCATGAACAAGTTGATTGTGTACTCTTTTTTTAATGTAAAGAACTTGGCAATCTAAACATTTTTGCTCCTCTGTTCTATTGAGATTTTACAGGAACCATCACTGATTACACCTGCTCCACCACAAGACAGCGATGCTGACAGAGACAGTCCAGTGACTGGTGCACCATCTCCAAAGGTCAATAAACTTTTATGATTTTACCAAGCTGTTGGAAAATAAATGAACTTGTTGCTTCTATTACTGTGATTAATTATGTATACTTCTATTTTTTAAATTTATTGTCTGTTATTTGTATATTGTATTACATAGAGGTTATGTCTAGACCATCCTATCCAGATATCTGACAATGATTTGAGTAATGAAGAAAGAGAAGATTCCATTTGCATTTCACCATCACAGAAGGTTTGGTTTCAGTAATGCAAATCAATTTTGAATGTTCTTTGCCATGGACAGTTTATCAGGGCACAGAGCATTCAATACTCTGTCATGATTTTACTATGATGTTTACAAAGTTGTTTATATTGTTGTGATTATTTGAATATCTGATATTTTGATATTTTTATGTGTGTATATATATATATATATAGATATATATATATATATATATATATATATATATATATATATATATATTGTTTTTGCCCTTACAGGACACTGGCAAACCCAGTGACACCGCATCGGAGAACAGTAATGCAGATGCTGACCTCTTTTTTAGACACAAACTGCCAAAACATCCATGTTTTTTTTTTATTAATAGCCAAACCTGGAGTGACCTTAGGAAAAGACAAACTCAGTATCAATTCAGAGATCTTCAGTGGACAAATGTTATTTCCAAAGGCATAGAGTCAGTGCACCCCTACTGTAGCATTGCTTTCAAAAGACACCACGTCAAGATCAAGGGGTCCAAACGAAGGGGACCTCTTTTCCACTGTCTGGGGTACTGCACATTTTCAGACTGTCCTGTCTGTGTTGAGGTCAGTGTAACAGATGAGAGTACCCTGAAAGCAGCTGTCACATTCCAGGGAGAAGAAGTGTGCCACAGCCTGGAAGAATTAAAAAGTAGACCTGTGCGGGCTGATGAAAGGCATAATTTTGCCAAGCAGTTAGAGTCGATACTCCCAAGGGCTCTACATTTGCAAAATCTTGAAAAAATCGACAACACGGTGTTCGAGTCAGGGTGCAGAGATAAAGCCCCTACACCTGCCGTGCTGAAAAATATATCATGGAACAACAGGAAAAAAGCTCGCCGACATCTTAATGAAATTCTGAGTCTTCAGAAGATGGTGGAGGAGAGAATCGATTCTGAAAAAATTCTCCAGAAGGTGCTCCTGCATCCTCGAGGAGTGATGCTCTGGTCACAAAGTTCAATACGGCTGTTCCACCAGCGATGTAAAACAGATGTTGTGTACATTGATGCCACAGGAAGCATCATAAAAAAAGCCAAAAGAAAAATCAGCTCCATTTTACATCTATGAGCTGGTAGTAAGACATCCAATTAAGGGTGCTTCTCCAATTCCTGTGGCAACATATGTAACTTGTGACCACACTACCTCTTCTGTCACCTACTTTTTGGAATCATTTCAAACTGATTACTTTCGATTGTTTGGAAAAACATCACAGAGGAGGCCAGTAATGATCATGTGTGATGGGTCCCTCGTTCTACTTCAGGCTGTTGCCTATAGTTTCTGCAAAGTATCTCTGGGCCAGTTGCTGCAAATCTACTATGAAGTAGTTACTGGAAAGTTGAGGGATGAGGAATTTAAGATTCCAATTCTGCACCGTTGCTTGAGCCATGTAATGAAGAATGCCAAAGCCTTCTGTAAGAAACAGTAAGTGTGCATTTATACACCAGCTAATTTCATGAATTTTCTTAAGCAGTACATCACACATCTTATAATCTGCCCCCCCCCCCCTCTCTTTTATTTGTATTGTTTTCTATTAGTATGACAAATATTAATTTGCCAATCGCTGTTAATGTTATGTTGTACAATATTTGCACAATTTGACATTTTGATCAATTGTTGGTTTATACTGATTATTATTATTATGCTGAGTATTTTAACAGTAAGTTCCCAAGCAATATTGAGTTTTTGCTGAGGACCAGCATGCAAAACATATCCATTTTCTATTGACTAACAATCCTGGATTTCTCCTCAAGGGTTGCAATGTTTTGATTACATTTTTAATTGTTGACTTAACTTACTAAATATATGTACAATACAATACTTGAAAATGTCTTTCTGGAGAACTATATTTGCTAACATTTCTGTTTTTGCAGTTCTCCCAAAAACTACAGGCTGTCCATGCATGTTTTTGGCTTGTTGACATCTGCAGCTACATTGGTAGAGATGGAAGACATCCTAATAAGCATGACAGTTGTCTTTTCAAGCCCCCAGAGTGGCGATAATGTGGAGAAGCATTTTCGCAATCTCCAGAACAAGATGTTGAACATGGGCATTTCGGGAGATATGACAGACATTACAGATGAGGATGTAGAGGTGGTTATTTTTATATATTTTTAGATTATTTATGATTGGTTGTTAAAGGTGATTTTTTTTTTAAATTTATGTGGAACTATCAGCACAAATTGAGACAATAATAAGTACTAATTATAAAATATAAATAAATATATATATTATATATATATATTGACTTCAAAAACTTAATCAACTTAAGAGAATACAATGATATTTAACATTCAGCTTATCAACTTTTAACATGGGATTATTGTTATCAATTGTTAGCTCGACATGGGACCCACACCTTTTCAGAGGCACTTTGAGCACATCATTGCAGAGGCACCTGTACACGATGAGGGAGAGCCAAATGAATACCATTCTGCCACATTCATGCCCAGTCTGGTGAAGTACTTCTTGCCTCATGCCCCTCTCTGGTCTGCGCTAATGCTGGGTGAGTTTACTATGATTAATGTTTTAATAAGTTCCATTTAAAGTTACATATGGGACACGTAGATATGAATGAGATGCTGCTTCAAAATGCTGCAGTAAAATGTACTCATATGAGGTGTGCATACTCTCTGGGATGTTCCCTATAGAAACAGACCATTAGTTTGCTCTACTTATTTGAAATGAGGTGTTTATAGGCCTTTGAAGTTAAATAATGTGGAATATCTCCAAAATGCTGCAGTAAAATGTACTCATATGAGGTGTGAATACTCTCTGGGATGTTCCCTATAGAAACAGACCATTAGTTTGCTCTACTTATTTGAAATGAGGTGTTTATAGGCCTCCAACATCATATAATGTGTCATATCTTCAAAATGCTGCAGTAAAATGTACTCATATGAGGTATGCATACTCTCTGGGATGTTCCCTATAGAAACAGACCATTAGTTTGCTCTACTTATTTGAAATGAGGTGTTTATAGGCCTCCTAAGTCAAATAATGTGGCATATCTTCAAAATGCTGCAGTAAAATGTACTCATATGAGGTGTGCATACTCTCTGGGATGTTCCCTATAGAAACAGACCATTAGTTTGCTCTACTTATTTGAAATGAGGTGTTTATAGGCCTCCTAAGTCAAATAATGTGGCATATCTTCAAAATGCTGCAGTAAAATGTACTCATATGAGGTGTGAATACTCTCTGGGATGTTCCCTATAGAAACTGACCATTATTTTTTTCTACTTATTTGAAATGAGGTCTTTATAGGCCTCCAACATCATATAATGTGTCATATCTCCAAAATGCTGCAGTAAAATGTACTCATATGAGGTGTGCATACTCTCTGGGATGTTCCCTACAGAAACAGACCATTGTTTTTTTCTACTTATTTGAAATGAGGTGTTTATAGGCCTCCATCATCATATAATGTGTCATATCTCCAAAATGCTGCAGTAAAATGTACTCATATGAGGTGTGCATACTCTCTGGGATGTTCCCTACAGAAACTGACCATTAGTTTGCTCTACTTATTTGAAATGAGGTGTTTATAGGCCTCCAACATCATATAATGTGTCATATCTTCAAAATGCTGCAGTAAAATGTACTCATATGAGGTGTGCATACTCTCTGGGATGTTCCCTATAGAAACAGACCATTAGTTTGCTCTACTTATTTGAAATGAGGTGTTTATAGGCCTCCTAAGTCAAATAATGTGGCATATCTTCAAAATGCTGCAGTAAAATGTACTCATATGAGGTGTGAATACTCTCTGGGATGTTCCCTATAGAAACTGACCATTATTTTTTTCTACTTATTTGAAATGAGGTCTTTATAGGCCTCCAACATCATATAATGTGTCATATCTCCAAAATGCTGCAGTAAAATGTACTCATATGAGGTGTGCATACTCTCTGGGATGTTCCCTATAGAAACTGACCATTATTTTTTTCTACTTATTTGAAATGAGGTCTTTATAGGCCTCCAACATCATATAATGTGTCATATCTCCAAAATGCTGCAGTAAAATGTACTCATATGAGGTGTGCATACTCTCTGGGATGTTCCCTACAGAAACAGACCATTGTTTTTTTCTACTTATTTGAAATGAGGTGTTTATAGGCCTCCAACATCATATAATGTGTCATATCTCCAAAATGCTGCAGTAAAATGTACTCATATGAGGTGTGCATACTCTCTGGGATGTTCCCTATAGAAACTGACCATTATTTTTTTCTACTTATTTGAAATGAGGTCTTTATAGGCCTCCAACATCATATAATGTGTCATATCTCCAAAATGCTGCAGTAAAATGTACTCATATGAGGTGTGCATACTCTCTGGGATGTTCCCTATAGAAACTGACCATTATTTTTTTCTACTTATTTGAAATGAGGTCTTTATAGGCCTCCAACATCATATAATGTGTCATATCTCCAAAATGCTGCAGTAAAATGTACTCATATGAGGTGTGCATACTCTCTGGGATGTTCCCTATAGAAACTGACCATTATTTTTTTCTACTTATTTGAAATGAGGTCTTTATAGGCCTCCAACATCATATAATGTGTCATATCTCCAAAATGCTGCAGTAAAATGTACTCATATGAGGTGTGCATACTCTCTGGGATGTTCCCTATAGAAACAGACCATTAGTTTGCTCTACTTATTTGAAATGAGGTGTTTATAGGCCTTTGAAGTTAAATAATGTGGAATATCTCCAAAATGCTGCAGTAAAATGTACTCATATGAGGTATGCATACTCTCTGGGATGTTCCCTATAGAAACAGACCATTAGTTTGCTCTACTTATTTGAAATGAGGTGTTTATAGGCCTCCAACATCATATAATGTGTCATATCTTCAAAATGCTGCAGTAAAATGTACTCATATGAGGTATGCATACTCTCTGGGATGTTCCCTATAGAAACAGACCATTAGTTTGCTCTACTTATTTGAAATGAGGTGTTTATAGGCCTCCTAAGTCAAATAATGTGGCATATCTTCAAAATGCTGCAGTAAAATGTACTTATATGAGGTGTGCATACTCTCTGGGATGTTCCCTATAGAAACAGACCATTAGTTTGCTCTACTTATTTGAAATGAGGTGTTTATAGGCCTCCTAAGTCAAATAATGTGGCATATCTTCAAAATGCTGCAGTAAAATGTACTCATATGAGGTGTGAATACTCTCTGGGATGTTCCCTATAGAAACTGACCATTATTTTTTTCTACTTATTTGAAATGAGGTCTTTATAGGCCTCCAACATCATATAATGTGTCATATCTCCAAAATGCTGCAGTAAAATGTACTCATATGAGGTGTGCATACTCTCTGGGATGTTCCCTACAGAAACTGACCATTATTTTTTTCTACTTATTTGAAATGAGGTCTTTATAGGCCTCCAACATCATATAATGTGTCATATCTCCAAAATGCTGCAGTAAAATGTACTCATATGAGGTGTGCATACTCTCTGGGATGTTCCCTATAGAAACAGACCATTGTTTTTTTTCTACTTATTTGAAATGAGGTGTTTATAGGCCTTTGAAGTCGAATAATGTGGCATATCTCCAAAATGCTGCAGTAAAATGTACTCATATGAGGTGTGCATACTCTCTGGGATGTTCCCTATAGAAACTGACCATTATTTTTTTCTACTTATTTGAAATGAGGTCTTTATAGGCCTCCAACATCATATAATGTGTCATATCTCCAAAATGCTGCAGTAAAATGTACTCATATGAGGTGTGCATACTCTCTGGGATGTTGCCTATAGAAACAGACCATTGTTTTTTTCTACTTATTTGAAATGAGGTGTTTATAGGCCTTTGAAGTTAAATAATGTGGAATATCTTCAAAATGCTGCAGTAAAATGTACTCATATGAGGTGTGAATACTCTCTGGGATGTTCCCTATTGAAACAGACCATTAGTTTGCTCTACTTATTTGAAATGAGGTGTTTATAGGCCTTTGAAGTTAAATAATGTGGAATATCTTCAAAATGCTGCAGTAAAATGTACTCATATGAGGTGTGAATACTCTCTGGGATGTTCCCTATTGAAACAGACCATTAGTTTTTTCTACTTATTTGAAATGAGGTGTTTATAGGCCTTTGAAGTTAAATAATGTGGCATATCTTCAAAATGCTGCAGTAAAATGTACTCATATGAGGTGTGCATACTCTCTGGGATGTTCCCTATAGAAACAGACCATTAGTTTGCTCTACTTATTTGAAATGAGGTGTTTATAGGCATTTGAAGTCGAATAATGTGGCATATCTCCAAAATGCTGCAGTAAAATGTACTCATATGAGGTGTGCATACTCTCTGGGATGTTCCCTATAGAAACAGACCATTGTTTTTTTCTACTTATTTGAAATGAGGTGTTTATAGGCCTCCAACATCATATAATGTGTCATATCTCCAAAATGCTGCAGTAAAATGTACTCATATGAGGTGTGCATACTGTATGGGATGTTCCCTATAGAAACAGACCATTGTTTTTTTCTACTTATTTGAAATGAGATCTTTATAGGCCTTTGAAGTCAAATAATGTGGCATATCTCAAAAATGCTGCAGTAAAATGTACTCATGTGAGGTATGCATACTGTATGGGATGTTCCCTATAGAAACAGACCATTGTTTTTTTCTACTTATTTGAAATGAGATCTTTATAGGCCTTTGAAGTCAAATAATGTGTCATATCTCCAAAATGATGCAGTGAAATGTACTCATATGAGGTATGCATACTGTATGGGACATCTCCTATAGAAACAGACTATTAGTTTTTTCTACTTATTTGAAATGAGGTCTTTATAGACATGTAAAGTCAAATAATGTGGCTTATCTCCAAAATGCTGCAGTGAAAAGGATAGATTTGAGGAATGCAAACTGTATGGGATGTCCCCTATAGAAACAGACCATTGGTATTTTCTACTCATTTGAAATGAAGTGTTTATAGGCCTAATCAGACAGTAATCCTCATGCAGTAAGACAGTAACACAATTTAATTCAAGAGTAATTGTTATTTTAATATTGTAAACCCAAAAAGATATATTAGAAAGAAAGAAAGAAAGAAAGAAAGAAATTCTTTATGTATTAGACAGAGAAAATAATAAAGAAAGAAAGAAAGAAAGAAAGAAATTCTTTATGTATTAGACAGAGAAAATAAAAGATAGATAGAAAGAAAGAAAGTAAGAAAGAAAGAAAGAGATTCTTTATGTATTAGACAGAAAAAATAAAAGATAGATAGATAGAAAGAAAGAAATTCTTTATGTATTAGACAGAAAAAATAAAAGATAGATAGAAAGAAAGAAAGAAATTCTTTATGTATTAGACAGAAAAAAATAATAGATAGATAGATAGATAGATAGAAAGAAGGAAAGAAAGAAAGAAAGAAAGAGATTCTTTATGTATTAGACAGAAAAAATAAAAGATAGATAGATAGATAGATAGAACGAAAGAAAGAAAGAAAGAAAGAAATTCTTTATGTATTAGACAGAAAAAATAAAAGATAGATAGATAGATAGATAGATAGATTAGATAGATAGATAGATAGATAGATAGATAGATAGATAGATAGATAGATAGATAGATAGATAGATAGATAGATAGATAGATAGATAGATAGAACACACGCGCTCTGAAAGCGCGTTCTCTCTCTCTGCTGTTCCTGAAATTACCGTATTTATAGTAATATGCGCACACGCTTTTTTTTTTGGCGGCTGGCTTGACCGTGTATTTTCAAACCGCGGCTGGCTTGACCGCAGTCGCTGTTCTGTATGGCATTCAGCCGTACATGTTTGAACCGGAATCAGAACCCGATGATGAAGAGACTCCGGCAGAAGAAACACAATTGAGAATGGAGCAGGACATCTCTGAATGGTTATTTGATACATTTATGTACTTATAGTTTTAATCGCGTCCCCTTTGCAATTGTGGATGTGCAACACACACACACACACACACTGTGATAACGTTCGCGCAATTTTTTTAAACTACAAACACAAATACTGTGATAACGTTTGCTAAGTACAAACGAAATTATATTTATGCGAGGGAACGGTTGCGTCATGCTGACATTACTTGTCGTACAGGTGCTTATTTGGTAAATGTGAGAAGATTTCTACAGAACCAGAAAATATATGCTGCAGGGAGATAGAACAGTATTAATTTATTTACATTTGTAATTGTTGCTGCACGCCAATATCCCTCGTTTTACAGCTTCGTGTCGCGATTTTGATGTCTTGTCTTTACAGAACATACACAGTTTTTAAATACAATAATATTAATATCTTTAATATATATATATATATATATATATATATATATATATATATATATATATATATATATATATACACGTGTGGATACACACTATACAAACAAGGTTTAAATTACGTTATATACACAGACATTCTACGACGACAACAACTTTAGACGCATTTGTTATTGAATTGGCTGACATCGACTGAAATGACTATTTGCTCAAAAAACATTAAATACACTTACTTCTTCTGGAGGTGACGTTGGATCACGAACAGTAACGATCCACACTTGAGGATTAACTTTGAAGCAAGACCTGCTTTGAATTGACCCTCGTTCTCAAAACAGTCAGTCAAATAATGATTCGCGCAAACATAAACGTATTTTGGAATTTTGAGTGGCGCCTTTCCTTCGTAAATAAAATCCATCCACTGCGTTTTCAGTGGCTCTGATGTCGGAAGAAAGTGAAAACTACTATGTTCATTATTACATCCCACAACAGAACACTTATGTTTCTTAGGAGACATTACCGACTGTCGTTGAAACCATAGACATATAATAAACACTAGACGCCCTATTGGCAGCTTTGGACTGTTGCTGCGATACGTCAATGAGTCCGCCATATTGTGCGGGGCAAGACTGCGCTGTTAACAAACACAAGTAAACGGACGAGCTGCGGTTTTTCTGGATAAAAACGAAAATAACGTTTACATTTATCAACCAATTTCAGTGGTTTATAATGTACGTGGTGTACAAAAAGTTCTAGTTACTTAAGATCTCTATAGTTAGACATATAAAATATTTATTTTAATTAAGAAATAGTCAAAGCTCAGGCTTGTCATGTATTTGACTGCTTTATTCTTGCATAAGAATTGTGAAAACGCCCATACTGAGATGTAATTTAATTTTCACATTAAATTAAATAAAGTTTTCTTATTGTAAAAAAGGGATTTTCTGTCTTTAACGCAATTTTAGCTTTTTTTGAGCTTAGAATTGACCACCATTGATAAAATTAAACAAATCATCAAATACAAATCACACAGGCTGCTTTCTGTATTTTATAGCACTAAAATGATACAGATATTTACAGAAAGATACTCCAAAAACATACAACAACAAAGATAACTGATGGATCCTTTATGGTAATACATATGATGGTACAACTACAGTGCAATGCAAATAAAGAAATTGAGAATAGTAAATAGTTTGTTATACACAATAAGAAGTTTATGTAGTATATAATATTGTCAATAAACAAACAGTATACAGCAAATAAAATAGTAATGAATAGAACATTTATAAAATAGTATAAGTACAATAATATAATATAATAATATATTGATAATAGCATATAGTATAATACTATAATAATAGCAATAGAATATGTAGTATCATTTACAGAATATAGACAATAATAACATCATAACTATAATAGATTGATAATAATAGTGGTATAATAATAATAATCGCAAATACAATGTAATATCAATTGCAGAATAATATAGACAATAATAAAAATAGTAAATTAAATAGTGACTACAATAATAATAATATAGTATTGGTATAATAATAATAATAATAATAATAATAATAACAACAAAAGGCTATATATTTTCCATCAGTCTCTTGGAAATGGTGAGAACAGTCCACTGACAGGCTCTCCTCAGCTTTCCTTGAGGCTATAGCCCTGGTTGCAATGGGCTGAAAAAGAAATAAAAATATAAACAAATCACCATTTAATGGCAAACTTTTAAATAATGTAGATGAGTCGGTAAACTTCCCTTCTAGCTACTTCTCAACTCGTTGTCTTTGTGAAACCTTAAATGTGTGAAAAGCTAACTAACCTAAGGGTTAGATTAAGATTAACAAAATATCAGTCACCTAGCCGTAACGAGTACTTGTCATAAAAGTCTGTTTTAATAAAATAGAGATGCATATTTAAACTTTAGTTTATAAAATAACATAAGCTAAAACTATATTAGAAATCATGTACACTCACGTCTCAACTTTCACAGCTAACTAGTGACAACGCTAGCTATTTTAGTCTGACTGACTCCGGTGACCAGCTACTATCAATTATATAATGAAAATACAACCAGAAACAAATGTTAAGTCTTACCTGTGAAAGGTTATTCCCTGAGACCGGTTTTCAGTTGTGCAGCGATTTGTACAGCCCCAAACAGCACACGAAGCAGGCATTTTTCTCAGTTCCAGTTATGAGCGTTATGGGAACGTTGCCCCGCACAACATGGCGGCGCCGTTGACGTACGGTCCAGCGGCCAATAGGGCGTTTGGTGTTTATTATATGTCTATGGTTGAAACAATGGAGGATGGTTGACAGATCACCGAGGGCGGGGTCTATGCCAAAACCATATTGTCAATCAAACCACGTGGGTGGGGCTTAGCGCAAATCTACGTCACAGTGAGAGCAATCTTAGAAAAGGGCGTTCTGAGACAGTGCTTATGAATTATTGAGATTGTAAAAAAAACACTGGGTGGATTTTTCTCATTCTAGGATGGTTTTGCTCACACACTGCCAACACACATTTATGGTCAAACAGCATGTAAAAGTGAATTTTGCATAATAGGTGCCCTATAAATTAGTTTGGGCAAATAAGGACATAAATTAGGTTAAACTACTGCATGTCCGCCCATAGAAAAATAAATAAATATAAAAATTACCAACTGATTACCAACACACAACCATTGATACACAACGTTGCCACAACGTCGCAGTTACTAACTGGCAAGTCACAAAGTTACGTTGTGGCAACGTATCCGGGAATTTCACTTTTCCGGTTGCCACAACGTAACTAGTTACGTCGCCACGACGAAAGTTTGGTCACCAAATTACGTTGCAGTTACGTAACAGTCACGTATTTTGGTTAGCTGGGTTTGTTTAAATTAGCTCAAATTTAGTGTTAGATCTTTTTAATGATGTATAGTTTGTCAAGGTAATTATATTAAATCTAAGACTCGAGCTTCAATTTTTAATCTTTATTTTACACTCAACATCGTATAGTGACCGTTATTTGTTAATATGCGTCGGGAGTTATGAATATGAGAAACGGAGTCGTTACCTTTTCATTGAAATATGAGCGTCAGCTTCAGCCATTGAGAAAAAAAAACTCTGTACGATCATCATGAAAAAACTCCACAAAATAACATCCCTCGGGGCTTTTAGCATAAAAGCATGCACATTTGGAGAAATATTGATGGACTGTCATACGTTTATGTCAATTTTCGAGTCATATTTATTAATTTTTTACCCAAAACGCGCTGTTGTTATTATATGAGCGCTGTATACACTGACTACTGTGTGTCCAACACATACACGAAGCCGGAGGGCGCTCTGTGCACCTTTAGTCCACAAATAATACATCATGAACAAGAGGCAGTCATGTGACATACACAGAACTAACAGAGGCTACCAGACATCGCATTGATATAAACATACAGAACGTCACTTTTGAAAGTAATAAATACACGATTGTGACGATATGTGGTTTATCTGTGTTCTTCACGCCATGTCAGGTATTCATAATAGTAGATTATATTTATACATGCAATGCTAATCGAGATAGCTTTTCTCATTGTGCAGAATAGCCTAAAATGATATATTTTCTGTCTGATTTTTGATCCAAAGCCACATCACATCAAAGAAGGTTATTTAAAACAATCGACTAGTAATTTTGGAGAAAAAACGTGGTTTTAATCTTATAAATTGTTGTGTTTTGTTGGTGTGCTAAGCTAATATGCTAACGAGCCCAGAGATGCACCTGTTCTAATCTAAAGCTAATGCAAATAAATAATTTTTAATAGTAAAGCTCACTTTTTTTCTCTCTTATTTTTTCCAAGAAGGGCATTAGATACAGTTTGAAAGAAGGTGAAGTGAGAAGTTTGGTGAATGAAATGAGGGATTAAATCTTGAATAGAACATCAGTAATTATAATAGAGACAAAAGAAAAGAATAATTAGAGCTATAAGATGGCTGGAGAGGTTTGAATGTGTTCAGGGGAGACTGAAACTGAATGGGGCACTTAGCACCACAAACACAATATCGACAATACCCTTGCATAGATGACAATAAACATCAGTTAATATTTTAGAGTCCTTTCTAAATAAAGTCTCATGGCATGGTCTTGAAAAACATGTAATAAAACTCAGAGTTTTAAACCTATCATCTTCAGATTTGAAATATAACATGGTCAGACATGTGGCTTTAGCTGCAGTGCATTTCTAGATTACCACAAGGCCAACTTCACTTTCATTTTCATAAATATATTTCATAAAAATAAATTTCTAATAACTTTTCAAAATTTCAAAGCTATTTTAAACTATTTTCTTCTTTGTGACAATAATTAATTATGAGTTTACCATAAACTGCAAAGTGTCTGCATTCAAATGAGACCTTACTTATGCTTTTATTAAATTCAGAAAAAACTGATTTCATAATCTTTGGACCAAAAACTTCCTCACGAAAAAACCTTGAATACTCTCTAACACTTGACGGGTGCTCCATTAAACCTTCGTCCTCAGTTAGGAACCTGGGTGTGCTCTTTGATACCAATCTTTCATTTGAAAGTCATGTTTCTAGTATCTGTAAAACCGCCTTCTTCCATCTAAAAAATATATCTAAATTACGACATATGCTCTCAATGACAAATGCGGAACAGTTGGTTCATGCATTCATGACCTCAAGACTAGATTATTGTAACGCTCTACTGGGTGGTTGTTCTGCTCGGCTTTTAAACAAACTACAGTTGGTTCAAAATGCGGCAGCTAGAGTTCTTACTAGAACCAGAAAGTATGACCATATTAGCCCAGTTCTGTCAACATTACATTGGCTCCCTATTAAACATCGTATAGATTTTAAAATCTTGCTACTTACTTATAAAGCTCTAAATGGTTTAGCTCCCCAGTACCTAAGTGAGCTCTTAATGCATTATAGTCCTTCACGTTTATTGCGATCTCAGAATTTAGGCCAGTTGATAATACCCAGAATATCAAAATCAACTGAAGGCGGCAGATCATTTTCCTATTTAGCACCTAAACTCTGGAACAATCTTCCTAGCATTGTTCGGGAAGCAGACACACTCTGTCAGTTTAAATCTAGACTAAAAACACATCTCTTTGCTCTTGCATACACATAACACATTATCAATACATTAACATTTTTCAAATCCGTTAAAGGATTGTTACGCTGCAATAATTAGGTCGGCCGGAACCGAGAACATTTCCTATAACACTAGATATACCTGTACATCAGAACAAGAATGGCATCTACGCTAATATCTGTCTCTCTGCTTATCCTGAGGTTTGCCGGGTGCTGGATCCAGGCCGTATCCAGGTCAGATGGAGAACCTGCGTCTGGACCTGACTACAACGTAGCCCAGGATCCCCGTATCCGCTTACATATATTTATATATAATCGATTTTTAATCTCTATAATAAAAATGTACAATTCAGATTTTGATCTCCATATACATTTACATATATATATCTTCCAAGGGGTTTTTTCCCTCCTAGGACTTTTTTCCCAGTGCTAGCACGCTGGGTTTTTCTCCTAGGGGGTTTTTTCCACCCCTGGAAGTCAGCCGACATTGGCTTAATGTAGCACCATCTTGTATATGTTACATATTACCACGCTTGCTTGTACAGTTTTAACCACTTCCCTTTTTTTCTGTGCTTCTAATATGTAAAGCTGCTTTGAAACAATTACCAATTGTAAAAGCGCTATATAAATAAATTTGACTTGACTTGACTTGACTTTTAGTGCAAAGGGTTCATGAACTGTATCTGTTTTAGTTTGGGTATGTCAGTTTTTGGGATTTTCCAAAAGCAGGGGTGCTGGCTAACAGGTTAAACCACCTAACAGCAGCATCTTGCTGTCTGGAGGGTGGTTAAACCTTTTTCTTTTTTTGTTTTCTCAAAATGGACGGATTAATAGATAATGACACTGGACTGGCTGGAGGAAGACGCTTGGTTAACGACACTGGACTGGCAGGAGGAACACGCACAGCAATGGACATGGGACTGGCAGGAGAAACACGCATGGTAAACGACACTGGACTAGATAAACGACTACGAGCAAGGAATGAAAGGAACCCACAAGTAAGAGAGAAGTTCGGTGAAAGGAAATATTTAAAGGAAGCTACAGTTATTGTGAACGTGGAGAATGTGATTGAGGTGAGAGCGGAGGACATTAAAGCAGTAACGGAACAATGTGGGCATGGTAAAATTTTAGCACTAAGACCAAGACAAGGTAAAGAATATGAACTGACGATGGAAAAGGAGAAAACGTGTGATAAACTAATTGAAGGACAAAGTTAAAGGAACAATGTGTGAAGTGAAAAACCTGCAAAACCGTAATTTTGTTGTTTCCTTCATGCACCTGCCCGTCTACCTGGATGATGAACATTTTTTTTGAGAAATTGGAGGGATGGGGAGTTGATCCCATAAGTAAAAATAAAAGGAGATGCTATCCGGGCACTGATATCGAGGACGGAACAAGGTTCCTTAAAGTCAGTTTCCCCAAGGAGGTGGCATCCTTGCCTTACAGCACGAGGCTTGAGACAGCCGAGGGCCAGCAGTACTTCCGGGTGATGCACAGCCATCAAGTGAAAACTTGTAGGCTGTGCATGAGCCCGGACCACTTGCTGAAAGACTGCCCAACTTTTAAGTGCTACAAATGTGAGGAGAGGGGACATTTTGCACAAGATTGCAACGCTGTTAGGTGCCCGGAGTGTCAAGAGGTTTTAAATAAATGTGAATGCTGGATGGAGGGAGAGGAAGGACGAAGGGAAAAACAGGTAGGCGGACAGGTGCATGAAGGAAACAACGAGGAAGATGGACAAACTGATGAAAGACAAGGGGAAGAAGGACAGAGCATCAGAGAGGAAGGTGAAAGAGAAAAACACAACAGTAAAAATGATGAACAGACAACGGAGCAGGACACTCAAGGGACTGAAATGGAAATATCGGACAGTTTTAATACTTTTATGGAGGACGTGGAGAGAGATGGACATGGAAGGATGGATCAAAATAAAGAAACGGATAGTGAAGAAGAAATAAAGTTGGACAACATGGACAAAGACAGAGGGGGGAGAGGACAAAGAAGAAGAAGAACATTGAAGGTAAAACCAAATTTGGAAGGTGCAAGGAAGAAAATAATGGAAGGAGAAAAAGATGAATAATGGTTTTTAAGTATTTATTTGTCTTTCTTTTAATGGTTTTAAGTTGTGTTACTTTTAATGCAAGAGGACTGTTGGACATTGTACATTTTTGAAAAAGTAAAAGAGAAATGTAAAAGGGAAGATATTATTGCTTTACAAGAAACGAACTGGAGAGAAAATGTTATGATTGAATATAAAAAAGAGATGGGATGGTGGTATTTTATATAACAATGGAGATGGGAGGTTTGGGAGAGGTGTGGCTTTTTTAATGAAGGATGATGTTTTTAAAGTGAGTAAAATTGTGTACAAAGACAGGTTGGGGAAATGTATGGTAGTAGAGACAAAATATGAAGGAATAGATTTGATTTTAGTAAATGTACATGCACCAGTGGAGAAGGAAAAGAAAGAGTTTTTTAACCCATTTATGTTTATTGAGGTTACACTGGCCATGAGAGTCACCAAGAAAAAAAACTATAATTAGATAAAACATTTAAATGAATATCACATACCCGGCCGCGGTTCTTTAGTCTGTTCAACATGTTCTCTGTCCATCTCAGACTTTCTCTTTGCACTCAATCTTCTTCTTTTCTCCTTCAGTCCTTCTCTTTTTCATTCTTCTCTCTTTATTCCACTTCTACTTTCCCTCAATTCTTGGACATTTTCTTTCTTTTCTTCTTCTCCACCTCTTTCCTCCTCATCATTTCCTCCTTTCTCCATCTCTTCCTCGCTCTCTCCTGACTGCTCCATCTGCTCCTCACGATCCTCCTCTTCACTGATGCTTTCAGCTCTATCTCGCCATTCCATTTTGTCTCTTCTTTCACCATCCTCAACTCCATCTTTCCCTTGCTCACCAACATCTTAGTTGTCCTTTTCTCTTGCTCCTCAAGCATATTATCATTTCTTCTTTCGTCATCTCCTTGTCTTTCCATATCCTCTCTCTCCACTCCCACCCGTTCTCCACAGTCTCTTGCATAGTCTGCTTAGCTTCCGAGATCAGACGAGATCGGGCGTGCTCAGAGTGGTATGGCCATAAGCGAAATCTGCTGCCAAGATCTTCCCCATTAAAACTCCCCAAATCCTCATTTCTTCCACTTCCTTGAAATTAAAACAATCCGTTAAAACCATAGCTTTACCAAATCTCATATATACTGTTTTATCTTCGTTTACTTTACTTCCAGATCCCCTACAATACTCTTTTACAACATTCATTACTTCTTTCACACTCCCTTTTCCCTTTACAATTATCAGCGTATCATCAGCGTCAGAGGTGTCAAGTAACGAAGTACAAATACTTAAGTAGAAATTTCCGGTATCTATACTTTACTGGAGTAATTATTTTTCAGACGACTTTTTACTTCTACTCCTTAGATTTTCACGCAATTATCTGTACTTTCTACTCCTTACATTTTAAAAATAGCCTCGTTACTCATATTTCATTTCGGCTTGTTTTCATTCCGGCTTGAGAAAAAATACAACTATCCAGATAAATCGCACCATCCGGATAGAGTGAATTTGATTGTGGTTGGATGAGAAGTATAAACATACCATTCTGACATCCTATTGGTTTGTACACGATCCATCGCAGCTGGACATGTCACAAATCACGTCACACTCCAGCAAGGATGACCGTGTTGGGGGTCGTTACTCAAAAAAGATTATTTCTTAAAAGTTATTATTTCTACACTACTGGCTCATTTAGGTGCTGGGTGCTTTCTCTTCGTCCTCTGCAAATTAAGCTAGGTAGTTCGGTAGAGAGACGTTTGAATAAATTAGCGTATACACCGGTTTTTAAACTTTTTTTTTAGCGCCACCCTTTTTATTTATACAACCATGTAGCTAAACGAGCCAAAACGGATTAATTTAAAACGAAACTGAAGGTAAACCTGCGTTGCTCTCATGGTGTTATACCTCTCTCTTTCGGTGAAGTGGAGCAGTGCTCTTGCTGAATGGCACGGATTGCACTACGGACTATTGTACCTTTTATATGTTTTTTTTATTTATTTTTTTTATAACGAACAAGCTGCGATGTCACGTTTCCAGTGCTTTGTTGTGTGTGCGTGAGGCGCGGGCGCGATCAAACAGCTGTCTTTGCGGGGGACTTGCCTCATCGTCATGGCAACGGTTCATGGCCATGTCAGATAACGTGAGGCTCTGCGTTTCTATTCAGAAGGGCTCATCCCTATGCCCTAATCCCTTCAAAGGGTTTACCCTCCGGAGGGAGAGCTTCGAAGGGATGAAGGGTGTAGGGGTCAAAAATACTCCTTTTTTAGAACGCACTTCTGCGTCATCTTAATGAGACAGTCAAGGAGGATAAATTGTGCAAGCTGCGCATTTTGTTTAACGTTAGCTTATTTATTTATTTATTTATTTTTGATTTATCGAACCATAATATATATTGTGTCTATGTATTTGAAACATTTGAATGGACTGATAAAGGGAGCTGTAAAGTATTTTTGTTGAAGTACAGTGTCGTTTTGACCATAATAATGTAAAAAAAACTAACTCGTATAAATATTACAGTCGTATAGAAAAATATTATACATACATTTATAGGTAAAATCGAACTCCGAGCCTCCTGTACCCATTCTGTGATGACAAACAACTTCCCTGTGCAAAGGATCATGGGGGCCCGAAGTGTCCATCAGTTGTACCCTTCGAAATCCTTCATTCCGAAGGGCCCTTTAATGTGGCCAGTTTTGAACACTTTGGTTTGGAACGACCCTTAAATATGGCGGCCATGATTGTTTTCACGATATATCCCGTTTGGAACGCACCGAGAGTTTGTTGCCGTTTGTTGGATGCTCAGCCGACCAAACAAACGCTGATTAAACATGTTCAGTCTGGTAAAAACAGACTCCAACCAACGCCAACAGGGTTATCACACCTATCCAACAGACGAGTTTGTTGGCGTTTTTTGGTGCGATGTGAACTGAAACAGCTGAAAACTACCCGCATTTGGCGGGTGTTAATGTCAAGCCCTGATTGTTACTAAGCCTGCCCTGGGTACACCAAAACTACCTGCATTTTTCTTGTCCGCTGCCCTCACAGATACCTGCAGTTAAGTTTGGATGTACATTTACATTCCAATAAAGGTTATTGATGACATTTTGAGGAGGTGGAGTGCATAATAGGCCCCTGTGGCGCGGCCTAAGCGTTTGTCCTTAATGCCATTTTTTTCCTTACATTACTTTTACTTTTATACTTTAAGTAGTTTTGAAACCAGTACTTTTACACTTTTACTTGAGTAAAAAGCTTGAGTTGATACTTCAACTTCTACAGAAGTATTTTTAAATCCTAGTATCTATACTTCTACTTGAGTATTGAATGTGAATACTTTTGACACCAGTGATCAGCGTATTGAAAAACTTTCCCCTCGGCCTTATTTTCTTCAATTTCAATCCCTATTATTCCTTCTTTTTGTGTGATTCATACGTGTGATTTTAAAACAGTCTGTTAAAAACCCATTACATTTAACCCTTGTTAGTGCACCCTTATATAAAATCTCAATCCATTTAATAAAATTCTCACCAAAATCAAAACTCCTTAAAACCTCAAATAAATACCCGTGCTCAACCCTCTCAAACGTTTTCTCGAAATCCAAACTAATTACATATCCTTCTTCATTTTTTTCTTTCATATACCAAATTTTGTCTCTTATACTCATAGTTATATCAGCTATATCTCTTCCTTTTACTCCATAAGCTTGGTTTGTTTTAATTATACTTGGCATTACTTCCTTTAACCTGTTTGCTAAAACCTTCACTAAATTCTCCTTTCTTTTTGTATACCAGTTTCATTAACCCCATTCTTGTTCTTTCATTAATTTCTTCTTTTTCAAATATGTCTATAAAAACCTCCTTTAAAATCGTTACTAAAACTCCTTTAAAACATATATAAAATTCAGTTCCCAAACCATCTATACCCGGACTTCTCCCACCATATTCTCTTATCCTCTTCATACATTCCATTTTCCCTTTCTTTTTCTATAATTTCTTTAACTTTTGCAACATAATCCTCATTCCTTAAAACCTGCGTATTTAAAATCCATACTCCCGGCCCTCTTTGCATTTTACTCCAGTCCACTATAAAAAATAAAAACTTGTGATCACTAAAACTTGTTTCCTCATACTTGATCTTTTCAATAAAATTCTCCACATTTCTACTACATAAAACAAAGTCAATTCTGGTTTGGCATACAAAACTCCCCACAATTTGTCTCCTTGAAAATTATTTTTTCCGTCCATTCCTTTCTCTCCACATATCTATCATATTTTCCTCCATTAAAGCTTTTAATTCTTTCCTTCCCGTATCAGTTTTGAAAACCATTCCCTCAGTCATATCTTGTTTACTAAAAACTGTATTAAAATCCCCCATCATTATTATTTCTTTATACTTATTTACAATATTTCTTAAAACATTAAAGCCCATATACCAGCCATTTTCCCCTATTCCTCCCACATCATTAATGTATTTCCTTAAAAATTCCTTCCACCCATAATCCCATCTCCCTCCCATATATTTTATCACTGTTTTTATTCTCATTGCAGTTCTTTTTGTTTCTAAGTCCATCAAATTTAGACCTCCTTCCCAACTCTTTCCCACCAGTGTTTTCTGTGCAATTTTCACCCCCTTCCCCTCCCATATAAAATCACATACAATTTTATTCAGCTCATTCATTACCCACCCTGGCATTTCAATTACACTCATTACATAAACACATACTGACAACAACAGACTATTTACTACTATTACTTTCCCTTTCAATTTTAATTTCCTCCCTTTCCACACTGCAAATACTGTTCTTATTTTGTTAATCACTCCAGTCCAAGTCGTATCTCTTGCCTCTTTTCCTTCCACCCCTAAATAAACACCCAATACCTTTATATTTTCCTCCACTCTTACCCCTACATCTACCCTCTCTATCTCCCCTATATACATTAGTTCTGACTTCTCCTTATTTATTTTTGCCCCTGATGCCTTCCCGTACTGTCCCACTATCTCAAGAACTCTTTTTATACTATTCCCTTCCCTCACTGTAATTGTGGTATCATCCGCATACTGATTTATGGTGCATGTTCCTCCATACGGCAACTTGATCCCTACTACCCTTTTGTCTTTTTTAATTGAGATGGCTAAAGAGCTCAACTGAAATGGCATACAATAATGCAGATAGAGGACATCCCTGTCTCACTGACCTCCCAACCTCAAACATATCTGTTAATACTCCATTAATTTTTACACAGCTCTTTGCCCCCTTATATAGTTTCTACACCCATCCCACCATATTCTTTCCGAAACCAAAATTCTCTAATACCCTAAATAAATATTCATGCTCTACCCTATCAAATGCTTTGTTCCAATCTATCCCTAATACTATTCCTCCTTCCTTATCACGTTTCATATACTCTATCACGTCTCTGATTGTCCCTATGTCCCTCTGATTGTCTGCTATATCCCTACCTGGTATACTATAACTCTGTGTTGGTTGCACTATACCCCCTATCACTCTTTTAACTCTGTTTGCTAGAATTTTAGTCAATATTTTATAATCAACATTTAGTAGACTAATTGGTCTGTAATTCTCAATATCTAATCTATTCCCTTTCTTATAGACTAACGCTATCACTCCTTCTACCATTCTGTTTTGCACTACCCCTGTTCTTTCAATCCCCTTAAACACTTCTACTAATATTGGCGCTACTCCTTCCTTGTATACTTTATACCATTCTATGCCTATCCCATCATTCCCTGGACTTTTTCCGCTTTTTAGCCCCCCTATTGCCTCTTTCACTTCTTCCTCTTCTATCTCCCTATCACACCACGCCTCATCATCCTTGCTTAAAACATTCTCTATGCTCTCTAATACATCATCCATACTTCTGTCATCCACTCATCCCCTTTTATATAACTCTTCATAAAATCCCTGCACTCTTTCTAATATCTCTACATAATCTTTTGTTGTTTTGCCCTCTTTTGTATTTATTTCATTTATATGTTTTACTTTGTCTTCTTTTCTCTAATCCTAAAAAATATCCTGTACATTTTTCACCTTTTAACACTCTGAGGTCTGACGGTATCGCCGGCGATACCACCGTGGTTTTTTTCTTATCAGTGTGAAAGAGACTCAAAATACTCCGTCAATGTTGCACATACAATTAAGAGTTATACACCATTTTAATCTGTGGAATATCTTCTTTCATTTGTGTACACTCAGAGTAAAAACAGAATTTTGTGCTTTTTGTAAAATAAAGAAAACTAACATGATGCGTGATTTCTCCTCTCCCTCTGAACGAACTCCAATCTGATAGTTCTCAGAAAATGAACTGTAACTTAGTGAATACTAATGACAAAAAAATTACACTTATGTCTAAAAAAACGTTAAGATGTCAGGTTTTAAATCATGTAAGTCAAATCGAAAACAAACCTTCTTTGTTTATGTAATCTGTATGAAAAGAGAGCCATGTCAGAAATCCGTGATTCAGCTCATTATCTGCTAATGCGGCCACGCCCACGGAGCGAGCGCTATTCAGACGCTAATTCAGTCAATACATGCATTTATTATCTCAATCGTGTATTTATTGTCTTGAAAAGTGTTTATCTGGATGTAAAAGTCATGGTTAGCGATCTCTAGAAGACATGCAGTTACTTCCTGTTTACTTGTCTTCTACAGATGAATTTTAGATGAGTTTTTGTTTCTTTAGCGCCCTCCGGCTGCAGTATGTATTGGAAACTCCATTCATGGAATAGCCTCTTCTTCTTTTAGATGAATTTGTGGACTAAAATGCACAGAGCGCCCTCCGACTTCAAGGATGAATTGAAAACACCAGCGCTCATAGTAATGACAATGAATATTAAATAAAAATAACTCCTCTGTATAGAAAATTGACATAAGCATATGAGAATCCAATATTTCTCCAAATGTGCATGCTTTTAAACTAAAAGCCTATATTCAGACTCTTTGCATCACAGAAATACATTATATTTTAAAGTATAATATAAAACCATTACTTTATATTGTAATAATATTTTTCTGTATGTTTCATATATCATAATGAGCTTGAGACATCACAGAAGGTTTTTTTTCACAGCCTACCTGACTGAAATGCCTCATTAATATGCAAGTCATTTCAGCTCATTACTATCCAATTCTTTTGTCTTCTCAGGTGAGAATGGCCCATTTTCAGTGGTGATTCACGCCTCCTCGCATACTGTGTTTCTTGGCAAAAAGTGTCTTACAAAAACTAAATCAATATATTGTTAAATATGAAGGAGTAGGCAGCATAATTTTTACATAATTTTGAAGCAAAAACTCTAGTCTACAACCTCCAATACCCTAAAGTCTTATGAACACAGATTTATTATACTTTTTTTGGCCTTATTTCAGTGACTTAAGTTTTTTGTTTTTTCAACAACCACGCATAAATGTTATTCCTTCAAAAACACAAACATGTACATACATGTTCCTCACATATTATTGTAGCCTAGTTTGTGCTGAATACAGTGTAATGACACTTTTTCCATTAATATGTTTATGAACAACTGAAAAAAGCACAAATGTCAGGGCATGTCAAAAGTTCTCCAGGCCCCAAATCAGCCTCAGACTCCAGAGGGTTAATGCATATTTCGCTTTGCTTCTTAATATCGCTCCTCTACATTTCTCCCTCTCATATTTTTCTAGTGCCATCTTAATCTCCATATATTTTTCCTTACTATATCCTTCTTCATCTTCTGCCTTATCTAGTTCTTCCCTCAGTCTTTCTCTCAGCACTCTTTCTTTCTTCATCTCCTTTGCTCTTATTTACTTGCTATATTTTATACTAATTGCTTTGATTTGATATTTTATTGCCTCCCATCTTTCCCCTATCCTGTCATCTAATTCATCATTACTTTTATACTCATCTATCCTCTCATTTTCTGCATTTAATAACTGTTTTATTCATATTCTTCCTCCTCAATATATCCTGCATTCAATATCCACATCCCTCCTCCTTCCCCCTCATTCCCCATCTTGATTCTGAACCTAACACCATCGTGATCACTTAAACTATTTTCTTGATGCTTTATCCCGTCTATATATCTAATGATTTCTTCCTTTACTAACACTAAATCTATTCTGCTCTGTTTCAGTACCCCTTCTCTTAACTGTCTCCTAGTGAACTCCCTTTTCCCTGGATTTTCATACCTCCACACGTCAATTAACCCTTTTTCTCTTATTGTCTCCATCAACATTCCCCTTGATTTCTCCCATCTAAATTTTACTCCTTTGCCAACGTCTAATCTACTGCATTTTATATTGAAATCTCCCATTATAATGCATTTCCCAACCACTAACCCTTTTAACTCTTCTATAATTTCTCTTCTAATTCTATGTTTGGAACATATATATTTATCAGCCTAAAATCTATATTTTCATATATAAATTCAACTACCAGAATTCTTCCCCTATGATCCTTATACACTTCTCTTATATTTTCTACACTATCTTTTTAATTAGTATTGCCACACCTCTTGCATTATTTGCTCCATTGTTGTAATTTATGTCACCTCTCCACTCTTCCCTCATCCCCCTCACCTTATCCTCTTCCCAGTTTGTTTCTTGTATGCAAATTATGTCACGCCTATATATTTCATCTTCCTTTTATCCCTTAAACAATCAATGACGGGAGGAATACCAGAAATATACCGGGAGGTATTAGAGGCATGGAGGCAGTTCCTGCCTAAAACAGACTATGAATGTGAAGATATACATATGATTAAAAATTTACCACTGTTTCTAAATGAAAAATTTAAACATGGAAATAAAACTTTATATGAGCATAAATTTATAGAAGGAGGCATAAAACAAGTAAAGGATATTATGTATGAAGTTATCCCAGGATTTCTTAGAAATAATTAGGGGCCAAGCACCGAAGGTGCTTAGGCACCTATTGTTATTGTTGGCGTTCCGTACGCTTATTATTATTCTTCCGCTTCTTCTTCCGCTCTTGAAGTCTATGGCAGCCCATAAAACCGCTTGCGGGAAAGTTGTGAAATTTGGCACACAGTTAGAGGACAGTCTGACCTTTGTCCATAGCAAATTTGGAGTCTCTAACTCAATCCCTCTAGCGCCATCAGCTGTCCAAAGTTGCACTTATGTTTATGTTAATAACTTTTGAACCATAAGGGCTAGAAACAAAATTCTTTTTTCCTCTGATTCCTTGGGTCAAGACGAATCGATTGCACCATATGACGTCATTTTCCGTCATGAAAATTTTTCCGCCATTTTGAATTTTCTGAAAAACGTACTTTTTCGAACTCCTCCTAGGCCGTTACTCCAATTTTCACGAAAATTGAACCAGATCATCTTCAGACCATGCCGACAAAATGTTATGGAATTCAAGTTGATTTCTCAAACCGTTTTCGAAAAACACGCAAACGAATTGTACGTAGTGCTTGCGAAAATAGACATAAGGCTGTATCTCCGCAACGCTTTATCGTATTCAGACCAAACTTGGTAACTGTCATCACAAGCATGACCTGAGGCAACATGCAGCGTTTCGGCGCAGCGCCACCTAGTGGTGCGGAGATATGAAAAATGGCTATTTTTACTTATAACTTCTGATGGGTTTGGCCAAAAATCATGAATTTGGTCTCGTTGGATTCGGGGAATCATGCCGAGTCGAATGATATCCAATTTTCCCATATTGGACATTTTGGCCGTCGGCCATTTTAAATTTGGTGCTAAAATGCTGTATTTTACGAACGCATTAGCGTATCGTTATGAAACTCGGTATGGGTCATCAGCACAATGCCCTGAAGGAGCATACCAAGTTTAGGACCAGCGCCACCTTGTGGTCAAAAGTTATAACAAAATTTACAAAAATGCTAATAACTTTTGACTATATTAACCGATTGTAATGAAACTGTTTTCAGTAGATTCCTTGGGTCATGCTGAGAACATAGATATCAAACTTTCCATAGTCAGCTGAACTTCCTGTCCGCCATATTGTTTTTCTTTAAAAACCTACTTTTTCGAACTCCTCCTAGACCGTTGCTCCGATTTTCACCAAAATCGAACCGTATCATCTTCAGACCATGCTGACAAAAAGTTATGGATTTCAAGTCGATAAGTCAAACCGTTTTCGTATACCAGAGCAACGAATTTGAGGCATGATGCAAAAATGACTCTTGAAGCTGTATCTCTGCAATGCTTTATCATATTCAGACCAAACTTGGTATGTGTCATCACAAGCATGACCTGAGGCATCATACAATGTTTCAGCACAGCGCCACCTACTGGAGTGGAGATATGAAAAATGGCTGTTTTTGCTTATAACTTCTGATGGGTTTGACCAAAATTCATAAATTTGGTATGGTTCATCAGGACAATGCCCTGAAGGAGCCTGAGAAGTTTCGGACCAGCACCACCTTGTGGTCAAAAGTTATAACAAAATTGACAAAAATGCTAATAACTTTTGATAATATCTACCGATTGTAATGAAACTGGTCTCAATAGATTCCTTGGGTCATGCTGAGAACATAGATATCAAATTTGCCATATTCAGCTGAACTTCCTGTCCGCCATATTGTTTTTCTTTAAAACCTACTTTTTCAAACTCCTCCTAGACCTTTGCTCCGATTTTCACCAAAATTGAACCGTATCATCTTCAGACCATGCCGACAAAAAGTTATGGATTTCAAGTTGATAAGTCAAACCGTTTTCGTATACCGGAGCAAAGAATTTGAGAGATGATGCAAAAATTACTCTTGAAGCTGTATCTCTACAATGCTTTGACATATTCAGACCAAACTTGGTACGTGTCATCACAAGCATGACCTGAGGCATCATACAGTGTTTCGGCGCAGCGCCACCTACTGGTGTGGAGATATGAAAAATGGCTATTTTTGCTTATAACTTCTGATGGGTTTGACCAAAATTCATTAATTTGGTATGGGTCATCAGGACAATGCCCTGAAGCAGCCTGAGAAGTTTCGGACCAGCGCCACCTCGTGCTCAAAAGTTATAACAAACTTGACAAAAATGCTAATAACTTTTTTTTCTAATTGCTCACTGCTGCTGTTGGTCTGATGCTCACGGCCATGTTGGCTGGCTTCTTGTGCCGTTTTTGTGCTTGGCCCCGTAATTGCTGCTTGCAGCTATATTTGTATTTATGATTCTTTGTGTGATTTGGAGGGAATGGAGAACAGAGAGAAATTGGAGAAAATATATGAAAAGATTAAATCAAGCATACCCTTACAGTGGGTTAATGTGATTAAAAGTCAATGTGCACCTGAGAAAGAACAATGTATGCCAGAGATGTATGTACTTGAAGATGGTGAGAAGTATAAAATCAAAAATATGAGCGTAAAGAATGTATATAGGAGACTAATTGTTGATGTTATAAAGGAGCCAGCAGCAGAAAAAGTGTGGAAGAGTTTTTGAAGATTTAGATGTGAAAAAAATATGGTCGAACTTGAATATAAAATATAACAGTATAGAGTGTGAAAACAATGATTTCTTGTTAAGGCATAATAGAATCTACACAAATGTGGTGTTTAATAGAATAAATAATGAGATAAACGCAATGTGCGATGTGTGTAATAATGGCCATGAGGGTTTTTTGCATTACTTTTTGAGATGTGAAGCTTTGGTTGATTTTTTTGATTTTTTAAAAAGATTGTTAATAGAAAACGGGTGTGAGAGTTGAAACAGAGGAGGAATGGGGGAAAATGTTTTTGTTAAGGATCTTTGGGAAAAGGAAAAGAACTGGAAATTGCCTTGTTAATTATGTATTAAGTCATGCAAGATTAGCAGTGGTTCTAAGAAGGAACTATGCTCATTTCGAGGGGAGGAAGGTAAAAATAAAAGGTATATTTAAGTTTATAACAAAGAGAGATGTAGAGCTCATTTGCAAATATGGAGAAAAAGAGGTGAAAGATTTTTTTGTAAATACAAGCAAGTTCATATTTCAAGAGGCGGAGGGAAACATATGTTTCAATTGGTAAAAAGAAAAGCCTGTTGGTTGAGAATTGTAAATTCAGTAAATGACAACAGATTTGTGTGTGAATTTTTTTTTTTGCAAAAAGGAAAAATTGATTTTTAGAAGGTCATGTTAATGAAGAGCACTGTATATATGTAAATGTAATTAAATATTGTAATGAAATTTTGTGAATTGAAAGGAAAATAAAGAAGATTAATAAAAAAAAAAAAAAGAGCACACCTGATTTTGTCTGATCTCAGAAGCTAAGCAGAGTCCGGCCTGGTTAGTACTTGGATGGGAGACCGCCTGGGAATACCAGGTGCTGTAAGCTTTATGATTTAAAAAAAAAAAAGATTGTCTGAATACCTTAAGTAGCCCACTCTTGGCAGCAGATTTCGCTTACGGCCATACCACTTTGAGAACGCCCGATATCGTCTGATCTCGGAAGCTAAGCAGATTCGGGTCTGGTTAGTACTTGGATGGGAGACCGCCTGGGAATACCAGGTGCTGTAAGCTTTATGTTTCTTCTGAAAATATAAAGAGTGTCTGAATGTCTTAAATAGCCCACTCTTGGCTGCAGATTTCACTTATGGCCATACCACTCTGAGCACGCCCGATTGCAACAGGAAGTGAGTTGGCAATAATAGGAAGAGAGAGGCTCTTCCACTTTGTATTTTTTACTTTGGTTTAGTTTTATTAGGGTTTTTTTTTTTGTTTGTTTGTTTGTGTTGAGCTTATATTAGTTAGAGTTTTTTTTAACCCCAAACAGTTTATACTGTTTGGGGTTTCATATAACAAAATGACGGATTTAACGGACAAAGGACACGGACTGGCAAATGGACATCAGATGGGGATCAGAGAATCGGGATATGTTGCAGACGAGATGGAAAGGAATATGAAAGAAGGGAATGCTGAAAGCAGGAATGAAACATGGGCAAAGGTGGTTTCAAGGAGAAAACAAGATGGAAAAACCAATGGACAAGACAGAAAAACAGAACTACAAACAACTGAAGGTATTGGAATTAATAAAGGAGTTGGAGAAAAAAATTATTTATCTCAACGACAGCAAATGATAAAGAAATTGAGCCATCAAACAAAGTATCAAAGGCAATACAGTAAAGAAGCAACTTTAACAATGACTGTAAAAGATATATAAAACACAACAGTAATAATGATAATTAAATCAGTTGAACAGAAAGTTAGAATAGGAAAACTGATTGGACTAAGAAGAAAGAATAACAACGAATTTGAAATGACTTTGGAAAGTGAGTTGGACTGTGATTCACTGTTGAATGGAATAATGATTAATGGACAAGAATGTGAGATAAGGAGACTGTGTGCAACAGAGAGAATGGTATCTTTCATGAGTCTGCCCAGCTATATAGATGATGAAGAAATTATTCAAAAACTGATAAATTGGGGAGTAACTCCCATATTGCCTCTAAGGAGGAGATATCATCCGGGGACAACAGTGGCGGACGGAACAGGTTTATAAAGGCAAAGTTTCCACAAGAAGTGATATCTTTGTCATATAATACAGGTTTCATGACTGAAGGAATGCAGTACTATAGAGTGATTCATGACAACCAACTGAAGACATGCAGGATCTGTGTAAGTGTGGAACATGAGAAAAAGGATTGTCCTCAATTCAAATGTAGAGACTGTCTTGAGCAGGGGCATTATGCGCGGGACTGCAAAGTCCCACAGTGCCAAGGCTGCGACAAAGCAATTATGAGATGCAGATCTGTGACGGATCATGAGGTAAATGAGGACACAATTATGGAAGTACAGGAGGTGATGGGAGATACTGCAACTGTGCATTTAAATGTCACACTACGGCAGACTCAAGGAGAGGAATGAACAGGATGACGAGGAAGAGGAGGAAACCAACATAGATGAGAATGAGGAAAAGAACAAGGATGGAGAACAAGGAATGGAGACAGGAGAAGGAATAGACAAAGAGGATAGAAATCTGATTAACAAAGACTTTTCTAAGGAAAAGGAAGAAGTTGACAAGACTGGGATGGATGATGAAAAAGGTCAAGAAAAAGAAAAGGATGAGGACAAGGGAATAAAGATACTGCCTGAGGTAAGAGAAGCGGAAAATGGGGAGAGGATTTTTGGAAAAAACATGTTTTGCTTCCCCCATTTCCACTTTTCCTCCTTTCTTTTAACTCTTCTCTTCTTATTTTCTGCTTTTTAAAATAAGAAGAGAAGAGTTAAAGGAAAGGAGGAAAAGTGGAAATGGGGGAAGCAAGACATGTTTTCTGATGTGTCTGACAAAAAAGAGTGATGTGTTATGTCTACAAGAAACGAGGTGGGATGACAAATTAAGTGATGAAATTAGGAAATTGTGGAATGGAGAAATGTATAGTAATTGTGATATAGGAAGGAAAAGAGGGGTAGCTGTTTTAGTAAAAAAAAGGGGCACTTGAAAAAGTTGATGTAGACTATAAAGACACAAATGGAAGAATAATAAGTAAAATTTTTGTGTAATGGAAAAGAAATGAAAGTGTGTAACATACATGCACCTAACGAGGAAAGAGAGAAATATAACTTTTATAAGGATCTGAATGAGTTAATAGAAATACAAGAAAACATTATTGTTTTAGGTGATTTTAATACTGTAATACAGAGAATAGATATTGATGATTCAATGCAATTTAGAAGAGGTAGAGGGAGGAATGAACTATATAATTTAATGGAGAAAAATAAAATGGTGGATGTGTGGAGAGAGATGAATGGTATGAAAAGAGAGTATTCAAGAAGACATTGTTGATAAAATGGAATAGACTTATTTTTATGCAAGAAAAAAGAAGTACATTATGTCACGAAGGCTTTATATAAAAATTATAGTGAGAGTGATCATGATTTTTTATGGATAACGATGAATTTTAATGAGACTAATAAAGGGCCGGGGGTATGGATATTAAATACAGAACTGCTAAAAATGGAAGTGTACAAAATGGAAATAGAGAGCATAATAATTAATAGTATAAATGAGGAAATGTATGAAATGGAAAAAGGTCTTTGGTGGGATATTTTAAAGAGTAGATTAAAAAAATTCTCAATAGAATATTCTAAAAAAATACAGAAAGCGAAAAGAATGAAAGAAATGAAGCTCAAAAAAGAGTGGGATGAAGAGATGAGGAAAGTAAATGTGCATGATATTGATAAGATAATAGAATTACAGGAAGAATTAAGGAAAATTGAAGAAGAAAAGTGCAAAGGAGCAGGGCGAATCAGAAGCAGGGCAAAAGACATTGTAGAAGGAAAAAAGAGTACATAATATTTTTATGAACTGGAAAAAACAAGACAGAGCAGATATAATAACAAGTATTAAAATACAAGATGGGAAATCTGTAGAAGATAAAGAAGGAATTTTAGGAGAAATTAAAAGATTCTATAAAGATTTATTTACCGAAAATGGGGTGGTTTTAGAAGATGAGAAATTTTTATTAAGTAAAATAAAAGTTAAAGTTAAAGGAAGAAGACAAGGAAATGTATGAGAGTGGGATTACGGAATTAGAAATAGGAACAGCAATTGATCAATTGAAAAATGGTAAATATCCAGGAATAGATGGATTACCAGCTGAATTTTATAAGGTTTTTAAGGCTGTTTTATGTCCAATTTTAAATGAAGTATATACAGATATTTTTAGGAAAGGAAATTTAACTAATAGTATGAAGAAAGGTACGGTGAAAATAATTTACAAGAGAAAAGGCAATAAGGGGGTTTTAAAAAATTACAGACCACTAAGAATGTTAAATACAGATTATAAAATATTGGCAAAAATTTTGGCAAATCGACTGAAAATAGTAGTACCAAATATAATTACAACTAATCAAGCATATGCTGTTCTAAAAAGAGATATTACTGACATTATTAATAATATAAGAGATCTAATATGGTACATGAAGGAGGAAAAAGAAACAGGATATATAATAAGTGTGGATGTGGAAAAAGCATTTGATAGAGTTGAACAAATTTTTGATAGATGTAATGGAGAGATTTGGTTTTGGGGAGAATTTTTTAAATTGGATAAAATGTTTATATACAGATATAACTAGTTGTGTAAAAGTAAATGGTTTTTTAACTGAAGATTTTAAAATAACAAGATCGATCAGACAGGGGTGTCCTATGTCAGCATTATTATACACATTAGTATCTAGCTTTAGGACTGGCAATAGACCAGGAAAAGAACATAAAAGGAATATGGATAAAAGAAAAGGAATCAGAATATAAAGTGTTTCAATATGCAGATGACACAACACTGATTTTAAAAGATATTAAAAGTATAGATTTAGCAATGGACATTTTTAGAAAGATATTGTAAAGGAACAGGGGCAAGAGTTAATAAAGAAAAAACAACATACATGATAGTTGGAGTAACGAATGATGTATCGAATAAAGTACAATTTAAGGAAGAGAAGAGGAATATGAAAATTTTAGGTATAAGGGTTGGTGAAAATGAAAATGAAATAAGGGATGCAGTATGGGAGGATGTTTTAAAAGGAATGGAAAAGAGATTGAATTTTGAACTTTTTTCTGGAAATTAAGGAATTTATTCTTAAAAGGGAAAGTTTTAGTTATCAGTTCGTTTTTTTTATCAAAAATGTGGTATGTGCTGAGTTCAGTGAGCCTGCCTATGTGGATATATAAAAAAATGAAATCTATTGTTTTAAACTTTTTATGGGAAGGGAAAACAGCAAAAATTGCTTATGACACTTTAATTGGAAAGGTGGAGGAAGGAGGGCTAGGTCTAATAGATCCAATTATAAGGATGATGATGTTCTATGGATGAAACTAAAAGAAAACATGATGAATGGAATTCCAGAGTTTTATAAAGAAGTTGTAAAAGCATGGGGAGAATTTAGAAAGAATGTTGTTTGTATGTCTTTAAGTAAGGAAGAGATTTTAAGACAACCACTGTTTTTAAATAATACAATTAAAAGGGGACATCAAACCATTTTTTATAAAAAATGGTTTAATGCGGGGATAAAGCAAATAAAAGATATCATGTATGAAGTGATACCTGGCTTTGTACCTGTGCAAGCAAGGGATGCAATTGTAGAAAATTATGATGATGAAAGTAAAACAGTCTTAGAAAATCAATTAAAAAAATTAAAAAAGAGGTAATACCGTAAGAATGGATAAATATTTTAGAAGAAAAAACGCAAACAGATTGTAGTGATAGAATGGTGGTTGCTTATAAAATCAATGATAAACAATATGACTTTAAAGATGGTATATTAAAAATGTTTATGTAAAGATGTTTTTATAACACCAAAAGCAGAAGAATATTGGCTAAGAATATTTCCAAGTGTGTAAAGACAAAATATATGGCAGAATCTGAGAGCTTGGTGGAAAAGTCCAATTTTAGAAAATTGATTACATTTTAAGACACAATTGTTTACTAAGTGAAATTAGACTGTACAAAATTGGTCTGGAAAGCAATGCAAGATGTAAGGTATGCAACAGGGAAGATGAAGGAGTGCTGCACCTTTTCTTTAAATGTACAGAGTTACAATGTTTTATAAAAAAAATAAAACAAATGGCAAGTAAATTGGGAGTGGAAGACAAATATCTTAATGAAGAATGGGAAACAATGTTTTTATTTGGTTTTAAAGGTAATGTCAAGAATGAGTGTTTTTTAAATTTCATCTCAAACATTGCAAGGGTTGTTATATGGAGCAGAAGAAACATGGTCAAACAAAAGAAGACAAAAATACCTGTGTGCAAACTTTTTAGGATAAAGATGTTTTATTCTAAATGTTCTGTTTGATTACTATAATATGAAAGATGAAAAAGAAGTGTTTGTAAAAAAAATTTGTAAAAGGGAATCCATTCCTTGAAATGACATATTTTCATTTTAATGTATTATTGCCAAAATGTGATTTAGATTGTTCTTAAAATGTATGTTATTATGTTTTTAATATTGATTTGAGTTTTTAAATTTAAAAAAGATTGTCTGAATACCTTAAGTAGCCCACTCTTGGCAGCAGATTTCGCTTACGGCCATACCACTTTGAGAACGCCCGATCTCGTCTGATCTCGGAAGCTAAGCAGAGTCGGGCCTGGTTAGTACTTGGATGGGAGACCGCCTGGGAATACCAGGTGCTGTAAACTTTATGTTTTTTCAAAAAAAAAAAAAAAAGAGTGTCTGAGAGTGTCTCACCTGGGAATACCAGGTGCAGTTAGCTTTATGTTTCTTCTGAAAATATAAAGTGTGTCTGAATGTCTTAAATAGCCCACTCTTGGCTGCAAATTTCGCTTACAGCCATACCACTCTGAGGACGCTATTGAGCGACAGGAAGTGACGTGGCAGTAGTTGGGAGAGGAAGGCTCTCCCACACCTTTGTTTGTTTTGTTTATTTTGTAGTTTATTTTATTTATTTTTTTTTTGAGTATTTTGTTTGTTTTGTTTACATTTTTCATTTACAAACCACCTAACAGCAGCTTAACGCTGTCTGGAGGATGGTTTTTTAATTTCTGTTTTTTTGTTTTTGTGTAAAATGGACGGACCTAAAGTTAACGACTCGGAAGTGGCTGGAGGGACACAGCAAGATAACTACAATGGACTGGAACGACGACGACGAGCTGGAAACAGAAAGAATGGAGAAGACGGCAAAAGTTTGGAGAAAAGGAAATATCTAAAAGAGGCGATGTTGATGTAAATGTTGATGGAGTAAATGATGCAAAGGTGGTGGATATTATTAATGCAGTAACGGAGAGAATTGGAGGAAAAATATTGGCGGTGAGACCGAGGCAAGGAAAGGATTATGAACTGACTCTTGAGAAGGAGGAAATGTGCGACGAACTTATGGATGGACTGACAATAATCGGAACTGATTGTGAGGTAAAGAAACTGCAGAACAGAGACTACGTTGTTTCTTTCATGCATTTGCCCGTTTACCTGGAAGATAAAGATATTTTAGATAAATTGGAGGGTTGGGGGGTTTGCCCCATATCAAAAATTAAAAGGAGGCTGTATCCGGGCACAAATGTGGAGGATGGCACTCGGTTTGTAAAAGTCAGGTTCCCGAGAGCGGTGGTGTCCCTACCATACAGCACAAAGCTGGAAACAGCTGAAGGGCCTCAATATTTCAGGGTGATGCGCAGCCACCAGGTGAAGACTTGTCGGCTGTGCATGAGCCCAGATCACCTGGTAAAGGACTGCCCTGATTTTAAGTGCTACAAGTGTGAGGAAAGGGGACACTTTGCATGGGACTGTAATACCGTTAAGTGCCCGGAGTGCCAAAAGTTTTTAAATAAATGTGAGTGTTGGATGGAGGAGGAGAGAGGTGGGGTAGACCATTTGTGCGGGCAAATGCATGAAAGAAACAACGAGGAGGAAGGACAAACTGATGAAGGACAAGGACTACAACAAAAAGAAACGGAAGAAGGAATGAGCAACAGAGATGGAGAAAGAGAAATGGACACTCAGTGGACAGAAATGGAAATATCGGACAGTTTTATTACTTTTATGGAGGATGTGGAGAGAGATGGGCATGAAAGGATGGATCAAAATAAAGAAACGGACAGTGAAGAAGAAATAAAGATGGACAAAATGGACAAAGACAGAGGAGGGAGAGGACAAATAAGAAGAACATTGAAAAAAAGAAATTGTTGAATCAGATAAAAGCAAAAGTAAGCGAGGAAGACAAAAAAGAATGTGACCAAGAAATCAGAGAGGAAGAGATTGAAAGAGCAATAAATCAACTGAATAAAAAGAAGAAAAATCCGGGTATAGATGGTTTGGGAACTGAATTTTATATATGTTTTAAAGGACTTTTAGTAACAATTTTAAAGGAGCTTTTTATAGACATTTTTGAAAAAGAAGAAATTAGAATGGGGTTAATGAAACTGGTATACAAAAAGGAGAAAATGTAGATTTAAAAAACTATAGACCAATCACAATGTTGAACACAGACCTTAAGATTTTAGCGAAGGTTTTAGCAAACAGGTTAAAGGAAGTAATGCCAAGTATAATTAAAACAAATCAAGCTTATGGAGTAAAAGGAAGAGATCTAACAATGAGTATAAGAGATACAATATGGTACATGAAAGAAAAAAATGAAGAAGGATATGTAATTAGTTTAGATTTCAAGAAAGCGTTTGATAGGGTTGAGCATGGGTATTTATTTGAGGTTTTAAGGAGTTTTGGTTTTGGGGAGAATTTTATTAAATGGATTGATATTTTATTTAAGGGTGCACCTTTAGGATTGGCAATTAGAGAAAAAGAAGGAATAAGGGTTTGAGGGGAAAGTTTTTCAGTACGCTGATGATACGACGATAATTGTAAAGGGAAAAGAGAGTGTTAAAGAAGTAATGAATGTTGTAAAAGAGTATTGTAGAGGAACTGGGAGTAAAGTAAACAAAGATAAAACAGTATATATGAGATTTGGTAAAGCTATGGTTTTAACGGATTGTTTTAATTTTAAGGAAGTGGAAGAAATGAGGATTTTAGGAGTTTTAATGGGGAAGAATGAGAAGAAAGTAAGAGATGAAATGTGGGAGCAACTAGTTACAGACATATAGGAGGTTAAATTTTTGGAAATTAAGAACTTTACATTTGAAGGGGAAGGTTTTAATATTGAATGTTTTAATGGTTTCTAAGCTTTGGTATGTTTTATACGTATACGTATACACCTTTATGGACAGAACAGAGGTTGAAGAAATGCTTTCTTGACTTTTTATGGGAGGGGAAACCAGCGAGAATTGCACATAACACTATTTTAGGGGCGGTGGAAAAGGGAGGTTTAGGTTTAATGCATGTGGAACAACGAAAAAATGCTTTGAGAGTAAAAATTGTTAAGAAATACAGTACCTAAATGAAGAAAACAAAACTGAGTGGAAGAAAACAATGAAATACTTTTTTTTAAATAAATGTGGTGGTTTTAACATGGGGAATGGAATTTTATGGATGAAAACAAAAATTTGGATGACTGAAGGATTACCTGCATTTTATAGAGAAATTTTTAGTGCTTGGGGAAAATTTTTAACGAAAATTGAGTATGATCCACGTGGGAGAGAATACATTTTAAATCAACCTCTGTTCTTAAATAACATTTGAAAACAAGAGAGATATTTTTTAAGAAATGGATGGAAGTGGAGACGTTTTGTATGAGTTTTGTATGAGAAAAAAGAAAAAATTGTATTGGATGTTTGGACTGTGTTTAAAAGAAGAACAGAAGTGTACATAGAAAGACTTTATGTGTATTTTAAATGTGAAAATATGTTGGATGCTTTTTACCATGTTTTTACTCCACAAGTTTGTTGTGTTTTAAAAGACCTAATGTGGAAGCTGCCGGGTGCTGTAAGCTTTATGTTTCTGTGAAAGAAAAAAGATAAAAAGCCAATCGAAATATCACAGAGAATTTAAAAAAATAAGCAACGCAAACAATGACTGTTAATGATCCAGAGAAAATATCTGTGATGATGATAATAAAGACTGTGAAAGAGAAAACTGGATTTGGAAAGCTGTATGGACTGAGGAAAAAAAGGAATTTTGACTATGAACTAACCATGGAGAATGAGATGGATTGTGACAAGCTAATAGATGGATTACTGAGTGATGGGCAGTTTTGTGAGATCAAGAAACTATGTAAAACTGAAAGAATTATCTCTTTTTTGCATTTGCGAACTACATAAAAGATGATTAAATCATTCAAAAACTGGTGGATTGGGGAGTAAATCCTATTCTCCCGTTAAGAAGGAGATATTATCCTGGCACTACTGTTGCGGGTGGAACAAGGTTCCCATTCAGTCGGTCACGTTCGACGTACGTCGGACAGACCGACGAATAGGAATCTCGCCAGAGAAGCCAATCTACTTCGAGTGTAACTAAACGAGCCAATGCACATTGGCATGCAATCATCTGCATCAGCTGCTCACCTCGCAGCGCGGGTATATAATGAGCAGCAGGTGCGTTGCATCTTCAGCTTTTCGCTTCGGAGCCGAACTACTGCAAACACGGTGGTTTCTACGAGCGAGTGTTTGAAGAACGGACTTCAACGAGCCAGCTCTCTCTCTGACTGCTCTTCTCGTCCGGTGCAGGAGGAACAGCACAGCAGCGGGGCCGATTTTTTCTTCTTTGCTTTGTGTTTTGCCTTTTTTATTTGAGCAAATTAAGCTGTGTATCAGCGTGAAGGCCGTTTTCACGGCTGGTGACGGTGCGCTTTAAGAGCGCTAAAAGCTGTTCTCACAGCTGGTAAGAGCAGCGTCTGCAAAGAGAGTGCACACGACAGGCTGCACATTCCCTGTCTGTGCTGCAGCGGCTATTCCCCTGCGTGCTTCAGCACCTAAAAGAGTCAGTCCTTGAAAGAGCTTACACGAGTAGTTCGCGTCTTTTTAAAGATGTCGTTCTACTTGTGTGCTGCTGGATGCGGTCGTTACCTGGCGCCCCGGGATGGTCACCAACGCTGTATCGCGTGCTTGGGCTTAAGGCACGCTGAGGCGGCGTTTGTGGACGAGTCATGTACCCATTGTGGGATGATGACCGTCGCGGAGTTGCGGTCTAGACTCCAGTTCCTGCAAAGGGGCGGAGTCCCGGTGCCGTTGCCTCGTTCCAATCCTCCTCAGAGGGTTGCTTCGGGCAGCGGCACTGGTGACCTGAGGATCACGGTGAGCGCGCTTCCTTCGGGGAACCAACCCCCTAGGAACCCTCATCCCTCCTGCACTCCGCAGCCAGTAGAGCTGCCGGGGGAGCGTGGTGGACCACCCCAGAGGTGTGTACCATCCGTATCCTTCGGAGCTCCCCAGGATGACCGGATGTCGATCGCTGCATCGGAGGGTGAGCCTGATACTTCCGCGGATGACGATTCGGCGCAGCTGCCTCCCTCGGGAGTGACAACTGTGCCCGATTCAGACCCGGAAATGATGGCTATGCTTTCCCGGGCCGCCAACAGGGTCGGGCTCGTGTGGAATCCTCCACCGTGTCCCGAGCCCTCGAGGTTGGACGATTGGTATCTCGGGGTGGCAAGGGCTGGTTCTCAGCCCCCCCACCCCAGTGCCTTTCTTCCCGGAGGTGCATGAAGAGCTCACTGGCACGTGGACGGCACCTTTTACTGCCCGAAACCGTGTCGGTGGGTCCTCCTCCCTCACCACCCTTGACGGCGGGGCAGCGAAGGGTTATACGCGCATACCCCCTGTGGAACGGGCCGTTGCTATGCAACTGTGCCCTAACTCCACCTGGCGGGGGGAGCCGTCTCTCCCTTCCCGGGCCTGTAAGCACTCGTCGGATCTTACCGGCAAGGCTTACCAGTCCTGTGGGGAAGCTGCCTCTGCCCTACACGCTATGGCGTTGTTGCAGGTCCATCAGGCCAAGGCACTGAGGGATCTGCACGAGGGTGGTCATGACCCACAAGTTCTTCAGGAACTTCGTGCCGCGACGGACCTCGCGCTTCGTGCGACGAAGGTTACGGCGCGGTCAGTGGGTCGTGCGATGTCCACACTTGTGGTCCAGGAGCGCCATCTCTGGCTGTGTCTCGCGGACATGAGGGATACCGACAAGGTCAGGTTTCTTAATTCCCCCGTGTCCCAGACCGGCCTCTTCGGCGACGCGGTCGAGAACTTTGCCCAACAGTTCTCGACTGTACAAAAGCAGTCTGAGGCCATCAGTCATATCCTGCCGAGGCGGTCAGCTGCTGCTCCACCACCGCCCGCAGCACCTCAGACTGCTCGTCGCCGAGGGCGCCCCCCTGCGGCCGCCCCCGCTCCCGCGCCCCAGCAGCAGCAGCCTCCGGCTAGCGGCGCCGTGGAGCCGGTCGCGGTCGGGGCGCCCAGCCCGTCCCGCCACCCCCCAAGAAGAAGGGTGGCAAGGCCAAGTCCAAGCGGCCCTAGGACGGGCGACCCGGAGATGGAGAGGACTGCTCTACAGGAGGTGGTGACCGCACCACTCCTTCCCCCGGAGGAGGGCCGGGTGGAAAATCTTTTTGTTTCCTTTTTGTTTTTGTTCCGCCGCTGGCCCAACAGCCAGCGGTACCCAAATTCTCAATAAAAGAGCAGTTTCCTCTATCTCCGGGTCCGAAGAGGGCTCGGAGAGCAGTGGGAGGGCAAGAACCTCACCACTCTCATCCCCCTCTTCTCTCGCCAGCGGACAGCAGCGAGCAGCAGGCAGTCAAAGCCTCGACTGCTCCCTCTGTCTACCCGTGGAAGCAGGTAAGTGTTGCACAGCACTGCTGTGACGCCGCGTCGGGCCGCCTCGCAGAGGGCCCCCCGGGCCGCGTCCCTGCGTTCCACCTCGCTGCCCCGCTGCGGGTGCGCCTGTGGTTCCTCTGGTCCCGCTGGTACGGTCTCTGGGGGCCTGGTTAGCGCTCACCAGTCCGTCCCGCTGGCTCATTCGGACCATCAGGCTCGGCTATGCGATTCAGTTCGCCCGGCGTCCCCCCAGGTTCAGGGGTGTCCACTTCACTGTAGTGAAAGATGTCGATGCCCCTGTCTTGCGTGCGGAGAGATCGCAGTCCTACTGGCGAAGGATGCGATACAGCCGGTCCCTCCAGCCGATATGAGGTCAGGGTTCTACAGTCCCTACTTCATTGTACCCAAGAAAAGCGGCGGGTTACGACCGATCCTGGATCTGCGCGTCTTGAATCGGAGCCTTCACAAGCTACCGTTCAAGATGCTCACGCAGAAACGCATTTTCGAATGCGTCCGTCCACGGGATTGGTTTGCAGCGATCGACCTGAAGGACGCGTACTTTCATGTCTCGATCCTTCCGCGACACAGGCCTTTCCTGCGGTTCGCGTTCGAAGGTCGGGCATATCAGTACAGAGTCCTACCCTTCGGGCTGGCCCTGTCTCCCCGCGTCTTCACGAAGGTCGTGGAGGGAGCCCTTGTTCCCATGAGAGAACAGGGTGTTCGCATTCTCAACTATCTCGACGACTGGCTCATTTTGGCACAGTCCCGGGATCAGTTGTGCGAACACAGGGATTTGGTGCTCAGACACCTCAGCCAGTTGGGGCTTCAGGTCAACTGGGAAAAGAGCAAACTCGCCCCGGTGCAGAGGATCTCTTTTCTCGGTATGGAGTTGGATTCGGTCGAGCAGATAGCACGCCTCACAGAGGAACGTGCTCGGGTCAGTGTTGAACTGCCTGAATACGTTCAACGGCAGGACAGCGGTCCCACTGAAATTCTTTCAGAGGCTCCTGGGGCATATGGCGGCTGCTGCGGCTGTAACACCGCTCGGTCTGCTTCATATGAGACCGCTTCAGCACTGGCTTCACGGCCGAGTCCCGAGATGGGCGTGGCAGCGTGGCACGTTCCGGGTGTCAATCACTCAGGAGTGCCGCCGAACCTTCAGTCCGTGGTCGGACCCCTTGTTTCTTCGGGCAGGAGTGCCCTTAGAACAGGTGTCCCGGCATGCTGTGGTGTTCACAGATGCTTCTGCCACCGGCTGGGGTGCCACGTACAACGGGCATGCAGTGTCAGGGGTTTGGACGGGACCCCATCTGCATTGGCACATCAACTGCCTCGAGTTGCTGGCAGTACGCCTTGCTCTGAGCCGCCTCAAAGGCCTGCTACGGGGCAAGCATGTACTGGTCCGTACGGACAACACTGCGACCGTTGCGTACATCAACCATCAAGGTGGTCTACGCTCCCGTCGCATGTCGCAACTCGCCCGCCATCTCCTCCTGTGGAGTCGGAAGTTTCTGAGGTCGCTTCGCGCCATTCATGTCCCCGGTGTGCTCAACCGTGTGGCCGACGAGCTATCACGAGCTGCGCTGCCAGGAGAATGGCGACTCCACCCCCAGGTGGTTCAGCTGATCTGGAGAGAGTTCGGAGAGGCTCAGGTAGACCTGTTTGCCTCACCAGAAACCTCCCACTGCCAGTTGTTTTACTCTCTGACCGGGGGAACACTCGGGACAGACGCACTGGCACACAGCTGGCCCCGGGGCCTGCGCAAATATGCGTTTCCCCCAGTGAGCCTACTTGCACAGACTCTGTGCAAAGTCAGGGAGGACGAGGAGCAGGTCTTGCTGATTGCGCCTTACTGGCCCAACCGGACCTGGTTCCCAGAACTCTCACTCCTCGCGACAGCCCCTCCCTGGCCCATTCCTCTGAGGAACGACCTTCTTCTCAGAGACGGGGCACTCTTTGGCACCCGCGTCCAGACCTCTGGAAACTCCATGTCTGGTCCCTGGACGGGACGCGGAGGTTCTAGGTGACTTACCCCCCGAGGTACTTAACACCATCACTTCGGCTCGCGCACTGTCTACGAGACGTGCTTACGCCTCGAAGTGGAACCTGTTCGTCGAGTGGTGCTCTTCTCGCCGGGAAGACCCCCGAAGATGCTCGATCGGTGTCGTGCTTTCCTTCTTGCAGCAGGGGTTGGAGCGTAGGCTGTCCCCCTCCACCCTCAAAGTCCATTCTGCTGCTATCTCCGCTTACCACGACCACATAGATGGCAAATCTGTTGGTCAGCACGACCTGGTCGTCAGGTTCCTTAGGGGGCGAGACGGTTAAATCCTCCTCGTCCCCCTCCATACCCTCTTGGGACCTTACTCTGGTGCTCAGAGCACTTCAGATTGCTCCCTTTGAGCCTTTGCTGTCAGCAGACTTAAAGATTCTGTCTATGAAGACTTTGCTGCTGGTGGCATTGGCCTCCGTCAAGAGGGTAGGGGACCTGCAGTCATTTTCGGTCGACGAATCGTGCCTACAGTTCGGGCCGGGTGATAGCCATGTGGTACTAAGACCCCGGCCTGGCTATGTGCCCAAGGTTCCTACCACTCCCTTCAGGGACCAGGTAGTGAGCCTGCAAGCGCTGCCCTCGGAGGAGGCAGACCCAGCCCTGGCTTTGCTCTGTCCAGTTCGCGCCTTGCGACTGTACATAGACAGAACTCGAAGCTTCAGGACCTCAGACCAGCTCTTTGTCTGTTACGGAGGCCAGCAGAAGGGAAAGGCTGTCTCCAAGCAGAGGATGGCCCACTGGATAGTGGATGCCATCGCCCTGGCTTACCAAGCTCAGGGCGTGCCCTGCCCGCTCAGGTTGCATGCTCACTCCACGAGAGGTGTGGCATCCTCCTGGGCGCTGGCTCGTGGCGCCTCGCTAACAGACATTTGTAGAGCTGCGGGCTGGGCGACACCTAACACGTTCGCCTAGATACTATAGCCTTCGTGTCGAGCCGGTCTCCTCCCGTGTTGTTCTCGCCTCAGGTCAGAGGCACGGAGAGGCCCCGGCTTAGTGTCGGCTTGCTGCGCTACATGCGCGTTCTATTCTCCAGAGAGTCCCTACGGGCAGACCCTGTTGAGTCCTCCGGTTACCCTTCGGCAGCCGACGTGGCGGAGCGTCTGGCGCCAGGCCTATACTCCGTTGTATCCTTGAGAACCGGATTTAGGCTGGGTTCCATATGTGTGACCCTACGGGGATCCCATATGGCTTTTCCACGGCTGCTCTTAAACGAAGCCCGTGTCTTTCCCTCTGGGAGAACCCATCTCTATCGAGTTGGAGTCACCCCAGTTCTTCCATATGTAGCACAGCCCTACAGGGTTAGTCCATATGTACTTCTCCACATAACTCCTTCGGGGAAGGATGTGGCTTCCGCAGCGTTCCTTCAAACGAAGGTTACGCTTTCCCAGCGTTATCCAATAGTCTCACTGAATGGGTTTTGGAACAACAGTGATCGACCCTCTCTGTGTGTTAGCCCTGTCCCACCGCCCGCAGGCAAGGGGGTTCAGGTGGCTTACAACAGAGCGCTGGAGGAGGGCAGCTCCTGTGGCGCTTTGGTAGGGATTCTCATTCGTCGGTCTGTCCGACGCACGTCGAACGTGACCGACTGAATGGGAACGTCTCGGTTACAAAGGTAACCCTCGTTCCCTGAAGGAGGGAACGGAGACGTACGTCCCGTCGCCACAGTTGTTGTCCTGCTGTGCTGCCGCCTGCTTGGTTCGGCTCCTCAGCGAAAACCTGAAGATGCAACGCACCTGCTGCTCATTATATACCCGCGCTGCGAGGTGAGCAGCTGATGCAGATGATTGCATGCCAATGTGCATTGGCTCGTTTAGTTACATTCGAAGTAGATTGGCTTCTCTGGCGAGATTCCTATTCGTCGGTCTGTCCGACGTACGTCTCCGTTCCCTCCTTCAGGGAACGAGGGTTACCTTTGTAACCGAGACGTTTTTAAGAGTAAAATTCCCACAGGACATTGTGACTCTGCCATACAATGTGAGATTTGACACAGGAGGGACCAAAATACTTCAGAGTAATTCATGACGGCCAGCTAAAGACTTGCAGAATATGTGCAAGTATAGATCATGAAAAAAAGGACTGTCCTCAATATACCTGCAGAGAATGTCTGGAACAGGGACATTTTGCGCGAGACTGCCAAGCCCCGCGGTGCCAAAGCTGTGAAAAGACATGTATGAGGTGTACGTGTGAATCTGAAGAGGAGGACAATGCAGAAGAGGAGGACAATGCAGAAATGGAGACAGAGGTGCAGGAGCACATGGAGGAGACAAGCAGAAATAGAAGGAAAGATGAAGTACAGGAGGTGAATGGGATTTCTGAGGATTTAAGTTAGCAAGGAAAAGAGGACTCCATGAGGAGAGAGGACAATGCAGATAAAGAAATTGAGGTGCATACAGTGGAGACTGAGACATCAAACTATTGCTAATGATGGACAAATGAAAGAAAAGGAATGTGCAACGAGTGAAATTGCAGCTGGGTGGAATAAAGAGGAGGTAAGCGATGAGGAAACTGATGAAATTAACCTTGAGCTTGAAAGCAGAATATCGGACATTATGAACAGAAGACGTAAAATGATAAGAGTACCAGAAATAAATATTAAACAAGTATTAAAGAAACAAAAGTTAAGAAGAGAAGACAGAACAAGGCTAAATAAAGATAATATTTAGGAATTTAGATCTACTTTAAGAGAGACCATATGGATGATGGGTTGTTTTGGTTTGTGTTTTTTCTTTTATTTCATTACGAGTAATTTATGTTTGGTCTCAATGTTAGAGGGTTGTCATCTAAACTGAAGTTTGAAAATATAATTAATTTAACAAAACAAAGTGATATTTTATGTATACAAGAGACTGGATGGAATTAAACAATAGTTGATGATTTTAAAAAATGTTGGGATGGAGAAATATGGTACAGTAATGATTTAAATAAGAAAAAAGGCTTGGCAATACTAATTAGCAGGGGAGTAGTAGAATCAACGAATGTTTTATTTAAAGATAACAATGGAAGGATTTTAACTGTTAAAATTATGGATAGGGGAGAAGAAATAACAATATGTAATATACATACTCCAAATGAAGATATGGAAAGAGTTCCTTTTTGTTAAAGAATTGAGTGTTTTGATTAATGGATGGAGGAATGTCCTTGTTATAGGAGATTTTAATACTCTTTTAGAAAGAATAGATGTTGAAGATTTTATGGTGTATAGAGCTGATGTTGGAAGAAAAGAATTGATGGCTGAACATAAATTTGTAGATGTATGGAGAGATAGAATCAGAGTCAAGAGAGAATTTTCGAGAAGACAGTGGGTAAATACATTTTTAAAACAAAGCAGAATAGATTTCATTTTATGTGACAGAAGATTTGAGCATTTTATTTCAAAAGTTTTTTATCAAATGTATAGCGGGAGTGATCATGATTTTTTATACGTAATGATGGATTTTAGTGGAGTTGAGAGAGGACCAGGTGTATGGGTGGTTAATACACAGCTTTTAAAGAACAAATTGTATAAAATGGAAATGGAAAATCTAATCATTAATGGTTTAGATGATGTTTTATATGTTGAAGCAATATGTGTGTGGTGGGACAATATAAAATCAGATATCAAAAGGTTTTCTATTGAATGTTCTAAATAAAAATACAGAAAGCAAAAAGAGCTAAAGAAAGAGAACTAAAAGAATGGGAAAATGAAATGAAAAAGGTAACTGAAGGAAATACGTATATTAGGAAAATAGTAATATTAGAAGAGAAACTTAAAAAAGTGGAAGAGGACAAATGTGTGGGTGCTAGAATAAGAAGTAAGATAAGAAATACAGTGGAAGGAGAAAGAAGTACAAAGTTTTTCTATGATGCAGAAAAGACTAGACAAAAAGCTGATTTAATAAAGAATGTTTCAATGGAAGGTAAAAATATAAAAGATAAAGAAGGGATTTTAAAAGCGGTGTTTGGTGTTTTATTTAAGAAAAAGGGAGTTAATGAGGAAGATGAAGTATATTTTTGTTAAATCAAATCAAAGTTAAAGTAAAAGAGGATGATAAAAAAATGTGTGATAGTGATATAACAGAAGAGGAGATAAATGAAGCTATAATGCAATTAAGTAATGGAAAAAGTCCTGGTTTAGATGGTTTATCATCTGAATTTTATAAGGTTTTTAAAGATGTATTAATACCTATTTTGAAAGATCTTTTCATAGCCATTTTTAAGAATGGAAAATTGAGTAAGAGTATGTAGAAGGGCATGATTAAAATAATTTATAAAAAGAAAGGGAATAAAGATGATTTGCAAAATTACAGACCATTAAGTATGCTCAACACAGATTACAAAATATTAGCAAAGATTTTAGCGAATAGACTTAAAGTAGTTCCCCACATCATTACGACTAATCAAGCATATGATGTATTGGGAAGAGATATAGTGGATACGGTAACAAGCATTAGAGATTTAATTTGGTACATAAAAGAGAAAAAGAGTGATGGTTTTTTAATCAGTATAGATCTAGAAAAGGCATTTGACAGAGTTGAGCACAAATATTTATTTGATTTAATTCAACAGTTTGGTAGTGGTAATAATTTTATAAAGTGGATGAAAAGTTTTTATACAGATATTTTTAGTTGTTTTAAAATAAATAGTTTTTTAACAGACTTCATAGGAATATCTAGATCTATAAGACAAGGATGTCCCTTATCAGCTTTATTATATACGTTAGCTGCTGAACCGGTTTAGCAATAAATGGAGAAAAAGAAATAAAAGTTTTTTTTTATAGAAGACAATGTAATAGAACAAAAATTGTTTCAATATGCAGTTGATACTACTCTGATTTTAAAAGATTTTAATAGTGCTGAAAAAAGCTATGGGAATTATTGATAAATACTGTCAAGGTTCGGGTGCAAAAGTAAATAAGGAAAAAACTGAATATATTAAGATTGGAAAAGTGGACATTTCAAAAAGAAATTGGCAGTTAAAAGAACAAAAAAATAATATAAAAAATTTAGGCATTACACTTGGATATGCTGAAATTAAAACTAGAGAAATAAATTGGAACTGTAAACAAAATGGAAAAGAGATAAAAAAAATTTTGGAAACAGAGAGTACTGTTTCTAAAAGGGAAGGTACTTGAATTCTCTTTTTTTATCCAAAATGTGGTATGTCTTAAGTGTCGTTAGTTTACCAATGTGGGTATATAAGAGAATAAAAACTATGATTTTAAAGTTTCTTTGGGATGGTAAGCCATCTAAAATTGCATATAACACAATCATCGGAAAGGTGGAAGATGGAGGATTAGGACTAACAGATCCATGGCTGAGAATGAAAAGCATGAGAATTAAAACAGTAAAAAAGTTTTTTAACAAAGACAACATTCCATGGAAAAGTGTCATGAATTATGTTATTAATAAATGCGGAAAAATAGGAGATGATTTTTTTATGGATGGCTTTTAAGGATAATATGATAGAAAATATACCAGAGTTTTATAAAGAATTGTTGAGAAGCTGGAAAATGTTTTATGATAATGTGTACATAGAGATTAATGGGAGAAAACAGTACCTACAGCAGCCCCTATTTTTAAATCAAAATAATAAAAGCAAAAAGCATATGTTTTATGAAAACTGGTACGCAGTAGGTTTTAGACAAGTAAAAGACATTTTATATGAAGTGAAACCTGGATTTTTACCTACACAAGCAATAATTGATTCACTTGAGGAAAGAGAAGATATAGAAAACAAAGGGAAAATTGAAGAACAATATACAAAAGTAAAATTAGCATTGCCAGAACATTGGATTAAACATATTGAGGATAATGAAAAAGAAACCGAGATTGAAAAACCAAAGGGTTTTTTAAAAGAAGGGGATAAGATTGTTTTTAATGATTGTGTCATTAAGATGTTTTATACGTCGCCAGCTTGTAATCTTTGAATCTAAATCGCTGTTACAACGCGTTTGCATCTCGCTAGCTTGTTTAACTTGTCATCAGTCTCGCGCGCTCCTCTTCCAACGCATTCATCAAACAGCTGTGGCAACTCGAATCAGTCTACAAACACGGTGAGTTATGTCATCCTTTCCCAGTGTTATATCGTGTTCCATCTGTCACATGTTTAGCATAGCCCTCTCTCTCATTTACATGTCATAAATGTAGGGAAATAGTCAGGCTGACAGAGAGAATCTCAGAATTAGAGACACGCATCCAAACTTTGATCGAGGATATTAAGAATGCAGGGGCTTCAGATACTGTTTTGGATGCGACTAGCTTAGTGAACTCTGTACATTGTTCGGTTCCGGCTGTAGAGCCCGCGCAGCAGGGCACATGGGTAACGGTGAGGCGGCCTAGTCGCGGAAAACACCATTCTTCCGTTCCATTAAGAACATCAAACAGGTTCTCCCCACTCAGTGACACACCCCCTCTGAGAATCCTGTTGAAAGTGCCCTAGTAATTGGTGATTCTATTACACGGAACGTGAAAATAGAGACACCAGCCACCATAGTCACATGCCGGGAGCCAGAGCACCTCACATCAAAGCAAATTTAAAAGTGCTGGCTAATGCTAATTGTAAATACTCTAAAATTATTATTCACGTCGGCACAAATGATGTTCGACTTCACCAGTCGGAGATCACTAAAATTAACATTAAAGAGGTGTGTGAACTTGCAAGTACAATGTCAGGAGAAGTAATTTGCTCTGGTCCCCTTCCTGTTCATCGTAGTGATGAGATAGTTAGCAGATTATCATCACTCAATGGCTGGCTGTCTAAATGGTGTTTGCAGAATAATATAGGTTTCATAGACAATTGGAAAAGTTTTTGGGGCAGACATGACCTGTTGAAAAGAGATGGTATTCATCCCTCCCGGGATGGTGCTGCTCTTCTCTCTAGTAATATGGCACATATTACTAGAGAGAAGATGGCGACCGTGCATGTGGCAGCCTGTTGCAGCAGCTCTGAATGTTTTTAATGTTTTTAATGTTCTTAACTTTTTGTTTGTTTTGTGTTTCTTAAATTTACTTTATCAATGCCTGAGGACTACGTTTGTGAGCAGTTTTAGATATGAGAGCATCAGGAAGCACTGGATTGTGATTGTTTTTATTTTGGCACTCATAATTGGATCTTCAGGTGCTAGCTTTAGAGCAGCTAATTCTGACTCCATAATTTACTCAAGAGAACAACTTTTGGATCTTCAGTACTCGACAAAGGTACTGATACCTGAAATGGAGATCCCGCTTGATTTAAGGAGGAGGCGAAGGGGATGTAGAGCTGGATTGAAAAGCCGACTAAAGAAAAAACGATACAAGCCATCGCTACCAGCCATCGTAATGGGAAATGTTCGATCACTTGGGAACAAGATGGAGGAGCTAACGGCACTTACAAGGTCTCAATGGGAATATCGTGAGTGCAGTTTTATGAGTTTTACAGAGACCTGGTTGAATGAGAGAACACCTGATACAGTTGTTACGCTGGATTCCTTTCATCTGGTACGTGCGGACAGGTGTGCTGTGGAGTCTGGTAAGAGCAAGGGTGGTGGATTGGCCCTGTTTGTTAATGAACATTGGTGCTGCCGAAAACACATTACAGTAAAAGAAAAACTGTGTAACAAGGACATTGAATTAATGGCTGTAGGAATGAGGCCTTACTATTTGCCAAGAGAATTTTCTTATGTGATCTCTATCACGGTGTATATCCCGCCCTCTGCAAATGTGAGACATGCAAGTGAGCATATAAATACTGTCACAGCCAGGATGCAGACAAAATATCCACAATCACTCATCATTATCTCTGGTGATTTTAATCAAGCTTCTTTACATAATACCCTCCCTATGTTTACACAATATGTGGACTGTGATACGAGAGATGGTAAAACTCTGGATTTGTTATACGCAAATGTGAAAAATGCTTATTGTTCTCTACCACTGCCTCCATTGGGACGATCAGACCATAATATTGTTTCTGTTAGATCTGTGTATGTTCCGGCTGTGAGAAAGCATCCGCCAACAATAAGAACAGTTAAAGTGTGGTCTGAATCAGTTTATGAGGCATTAATGGACTGTTTTGAAACTACGGATTGGGAGGTTTTATGTAAATCGCATGATGAGGACATTGATAGCCTAACGGACTGTGTTACAGACTACATAAATTTTTGTGTTGAAAACACAGTACCCACCAAAAAGGTAAAATGTTACTCAAACAACAAACCATGGGTTGCCCTGGAGATAAAGTCATTACTAAATGAAAAAAAGAGGGCGTTTTTAGCTGGTGACAGAGAGGAACTGAAGCGAGTTCAGAAATTACTAAAAGTTAAAATTAAGGAGGGGAAGGAATGTTATAAGTCAAAAATGGAACAGAAACTCCAACAAAACAATGTGAGAGAGGTATGGAGTGACCTAAACATGATGTCTGGACATGGGAATAGAGTACATGGATCTACTGCCTTTGGTGGACAGGCATGGACAGATGAAATTAATATATTTTTTAATAGATTTGATGGTATTGACCCAATATTTTCCTCAACGGATGGTCTGAGGGGGAGCTTTCGTTTAGACCTCTCCTTAGAGTTAAATTCACCACACTCTATCACCTGTGAGTCTGTTCCTGTGTTTACTATACCTATGGAACAAGTAAGAAGTGGTTTAAAGAGAATTAAAATGAGGAAATCTGTAGGCCCTGATGGTATAAGTCCTAGAGTTCTTAAAGTTTGTGCTGATCAGCTTTGTTGGGTGATTCACTATATTTTTAATTTAAGTCTGCGTCTGGAAAGGATACCTTTGTTATGGAAGACATCATGTATTGTACCAGTTCCTAAGAAAACTAACCCTACTGAATTTGCACATTACAGGCCGATAGCCCTAACGGCCCAGTTGATGAAGGTGTTTGAGAGATTGGTTTTAAACTATATTAAGCAGTTACTATGTGCTTTTGATGATAAATTGCAATTTGCTTATAAAACTGCCATTGGTGTTGATGATGCAATTATCTATCTTTTAAACAGATCTTTAAGTCATTTAGAGACCTCTGGTAATGTTGTCAGAATTACATTTTTTGACTTCTCTAGTGCTTTCAACACTATTCAACCTGCTTTACTTAGGAATAAGTTAGAAAATGCCGGATTACACCACAGTATGGTCAGCTGGCTAACTGACTATCTCTTAAACAGACCACAGTATGTAAGGGAAAAAAACTGTGTGTCTCAAGTAGTTAAGTGTAGCACTGGTGTACCTCAAGGAACGGTTTTGGCACCATTTTTATTTACTTTCTATACATCTGATTTTCAATATAATTCCAAGAATTGCCATCTTCAAAAATTTTCTGATGATTCTGTAATTGTGGGTTGTATAAAAGATAATGATGAGAGTGAATACAGGGAACTTCTAAAGAACTTTGCAGATTGGTGTGAGATAAATTCTCGTAGGCTAAATGTTAGCAAGACCAAGGAAATTGTGGTTGACTTTGGCAGACATCCGTATCACGCTATGCCAGTGAATTTATACGAGTCAGATATTGAGATTGTCACATCATATAAGTACTTGGGTGTATATCTGAACAATAAGCTTGACTGGTCTGACAACACAACTCAAATCTATAAAAAAGGTCAGAGTCGTATTCATTTATTAAGGAGACTTAGATCCTTTGGTGTATGTCAAGCATTGTTGAAGACTTTCTATGCCTCTGTTGTGTCATCTGTGATCTTGTATGGTGTTACCTGCTGGGGAGGAGGACTTGTGGAGAGGGAGAAAAACAAACTTAATAAGCTAATTAAGAAAGCAGGTTCGGTTGTGGGGTGTGTGTTTCCCACTATAGATGACATAGCTCAGGTTAGAATGACTGACAAACTGATTAACATGATGAATCATGAATGCCATCCTCTTTATGATTTAGTTCATGCTTGCGAGAGTTCTTTTAGTTCAAGATTAATTCAACCTAGGTGTTATAAGGAACGTTACAGAAGGTCCTTTTTACCAACAGCCATTAGATTTTACAACCAGTGCTATACAAGATAATTGTTAGAAATCAGATTGTGTATTGATGTGGAATGTGTATTTTATATGCTCAAAACTAAACCAATGTGGTGCAAGTGTATAATGTAGTTGCTCAGGTTATTGTGCACAATTTGTTGTAATAGTTTGTAATTTAATTAATTTTTTTTTTTTATTATTATTTTTTTTTGTATTTCTATTCTATTTATTATTCTGTGTGTTGAGCTTGCTGTGGCATGTGAATTTCCCTTCGGGGATTAATAAAGTTAATCTAATCTAATCTAACATAGTCTTAGAGCTGAAACATGACAAACTACGGCCCAGGTCAGGAAGCAGACAGACTGGCTACACCGACCGTCTGCTAGCTGCCTCACATTACAGAAGTCAGATAAATCCCAACACATAAAAACTCTTACACCTAGATATTATCACATAGAGAGTGTGTCTGTACCCCGAATTAATAAAAACAAAAAACTTCCAAAACCATTTAATGGAAAAAATTTAATTGATGTTCAACAAATAAAAAAAAAAAAAAAAAAAAAAAAAAAATCGAGATAATAATGATAAACAAATGTTAAAGCTTGGGTTGTTAAATATTAGATCACTTTCTTCAAAAGCACTTATTGTAAACGATATTATCACAGACAATCTAGATGTGCTGTGTTTGACAGAAACCTGGCTAAAACCGGACGATTACATTACCTTAAAGAGTCCAGCCCTCAAGGTTATGATTATCGACACAATCCTCAACAGAAAGGCAAAGGGGGAGGTATTGCTGTAATTTATAGTAATATTTACAGTATTAGTCAAAAGTCTTTCAAATATAATTCCTTCGAAGTGATGGTGCTTTACGTAATATTATGTAAGTTGACATGTGTGCTGGCTACTGTATACAGGCCACCAGGACACCATACAGACTTTATTAAAGAATTTGCTGATTTTCTATCAGAGTTAGTACTAGCTGCAGATAAAGTCCTTGTTGTTGGTGATTTTAATATCCATGTAGATAATAAAAAAAGAGTCATTGGGATTGGCATTTACAGACATTCTAAATTCTATTGGTGTTAGACAACACGTGTCAGGACCCACTCATTGTCGTAATCATACTTTAGATCTAATATTGTCACATGGAATCGATATTGACGCTGTTGAAATTCTGCAGCAGAGTGAGGACATCTCAGATCATTATCTAGTTTTGTGTATACTACATTTAGTTAAAGAGGCTAAACTGCCTCCCTGCCATAAATATGGTAGAACCATCACTTCTACCACTAAATATCGCTTTATAAATAACCTTCCTGATCAGTTTCAACGCCTTAGCATAACAGACAAGTATGAAAACCTCGATGTTGCTACAGAAAGTATTGCCTCTGTCTTTTCCAGCACATTAGATTCAGTCGCTCCTTTGCGTTTAAAAAAGATTAAGGAATTTAATCCAATGCCATGGTACAGTGAGCAGACTCGGGCCCTAAAAACTGCAGCCAGAAAAATGGAACGTAGCTGGAAGAAAACAAAACTAGAGGTATTTCGCATTTCATGGAAAGAGAGCTCGATTACTTACAGAGAGGCCTTAAAAGCTGCTAGATCTGCTTATTTTTCAACCCTATTAGAAGAAAATAAACAAAACCCTAGGTATTTATTTGAAACAGTGGCTAAACTAACGAAAAATAAAGCTTCAACTTCTGATGTTTCCAAAGAGCACAGCAGTAACGACTTTATGAACTTCTTTACTTGCAAGATTGATAATATTAGAGAGAAAATTATAACCATGCAACAGTCTACTACAGTATCGTGTCAGACATTGCATTGTAGTGTCCCTGAGGAAAAATTCATTTCATTTACTGCTTTAGGAGAGGAAGAATTGTCTAAACTTGTTAAATCATCAAAATCAACAACATGTTAGACCCTATACCAACTAAGCTATTGAAAGAGATGCTTCCAGAAGTCATAGATCCCCTTCTTAATATTGTTAATTCATCTTTGTCATTAGGATACGTACCAAAAACTTTTAAGCTGGCTATTATTAAACCACAACTAGATCCTAAAGAATTAGTCAATTACAGGCCAATCTCAAATCTCACTTTTCTGTCAAAAATACTAGAAAAGGCAGTTTCATCGCAACTATGTTCCTTTTTATAAAGAAATAATATCTGTGAGGATTTTCAGTCAGGATTTAGACCGTACCATAGTACTGAGACTGCTCTCATTAGAGTTATTAATGATTTGCTCTTATCATCAGATCGTGGTTGTATCTCTCTATTAGTGTTACTGGATCTTAGTGCTGCATTTGACACTATTGATCACAATATTCTCTTAAATAGACTCAAACTATATTAGCATTAGTGGAATTGCATTGGCATGGTTCAAATCATACTTGTCTGACCGTTATCAGTTTGTAGTAGTAAACGATGAGATGTCATATCGATCACAAGTTAAATATGGAGTACCGCAAGGCTCAGTACTAGGACCATTGCTTTTCACTCTGTACATGCTACCCTTGGGAGATATCATTAGGAAGCATGGTGTTAGTTTTCATTGTTTCGCTGATGATACTCAGCTCTATATTTCCTCACACCCTGACGAAACTTACCAATTCACAAAATTAACAGAATGCATAGCTGATATAAAAAACTGGATGACCAGTAATTTCCTACTACTAAATTCAGAAAAAACAGATTCTAATTTTTGGGCCAAAAACTTCTTCACGTAATAACCTAGAATATTGTCTAACACTTGATGGCTGCTCTGTTAAGTCTTCGTCGTCAGCTAGGAACCTGGGTGTGCTCTTTGATACCAATCTTTCATTTGAAGGCCATGTTACTAGCATCTGTAAAACCGCTTTCTTCCATCTTAAAAATATATGTAAACTACAACATATGCTCTCAATGAAGAATGCAGAACAGTTAGTTCATACATTCATGACCTCAAGGTTAGATTACTGTAATGCTCTACTGGGTGGTTCTTCCTCCCGCTTGATAAATAAACTACAGCTCGTACAAAATGCAGCAGCTAGAGTCCTTACTAGAACTAGGAAGTATGACCATATTAGCCCAGTTATGTCGTCACCGCATTGGCTTCCTGTTAAACATCGTATAGATTTTAAAATCTTGTTAATTACTTACAAAGCACAAAATGGTTTAGCCCTCCAGTACCTAAGCGAGCTCTTAATGCATTATAGTCCTTCACGTTTATTGCGATCTCAGATTTCAGGCCAGCTGATAATACCTAGAATATTGAAATCAACCGCAGGTGGTAGATCCTTCTCCTATTTGGCACCTACCTACTGTGGAACAACCTTCCTAGCATTGTTCGGGATGCAGACACACTCTGTCAGTTTAAATCTAGACTAAATACGCATCTCTTTAACCTGGCATACACATGACACATTATATATTTATATTTTCAAAGCCGTTAAAGGATTATTAGGCTGCATAAATTAGTTCAGCTGGAACTGGGAACACCTCCTATAACACCAGATGTACTTGTTACATCAGAAAAAGAATGGCATCTACGCTAATATTAGTCTTTCTGTTTATCCCGAGGTTTACCCTAGTCAACCGGATTCGGGGCCGTTTCCAGATGAAACCAAGGACCGGTGCCTTGACACGGCCACATCGCAGCCCTGTATCAGCAGAGATTGAGTTAACTAGATCATCCATTGTGAAGACATCATCAACACGACAGCCAGTGCCACAATTTCCTCAAAATTATAATCACGATTATTAATCATGTTTATTCTATCAAAAGAGTAAAGTAAATATGGCTATTTTGCAAGCTCTTTACCAACCTACACTTCACCCAAAAGACCTGTAGGTGGCACAAAGACTTAAATTTAACCAACTATGATAACTTCGTTAGATGGTAAATCAATACAAAACATGGTTTTGGTGAGTGCTTTATAATATGTATTCACATTAGATTTTAAAGCAACACAATTCGTTTGCAATAAGACAAACCAGATTCAAATTGCCCGGCAAATTCGTAAAGCAAAGAAAAATCCTTTCTAGCTGATCAACATTATGAAAACTGGTAAAACGTTTAGGAACTTCAAAAGATAAAACAGCGAAATTACTAATATTACTTCCAATATTTCCAAAACATGTTCCAATATCGTGACGATTATTTAAAAATCAATCGAGAAGCAGATATCGTTATCGTGATAAAATACGATTAATCGTGCTGCCCTAATTTAATTTAATTTGACTTGACATTTGATATTCAACAGTATCCTTGACATTTATTCAACAGTGCTTTTGATCTGCCTGCATTGACACTATTCTTTAAAAGGAAAAATTATATACCAATTATCAATGTAAAGCTGCTTTGACACAATGTGCATTGTTAAAAGCGCTAAATAAATAAAGGTGACTTGACTTGACAATGGCAGGAGGAACACCAACCTATAATGAAACTGGACTGGATCAAAGATGACGAGATGGACATGGAAAGGATAAAGAAGCAAGGAAAGAAAATGTGAAAAGAGTTTATACAAAAGAAGCAACAGTTACAGTGGATTTAATGGATGTAAGTGACGCAAGGGCGGAGGATATCATCAAAGCAGTGATAGCGAAAATTGGAGATGGGAAAATATTGGCGGTTCGACCTAAACAAATGCATAACTACTAGGTGACATTGGAGAAAGAAGAAGACACGGAGGAGCTGATGGATGGACTAATCATTAAAGGAAAAAACTGTGAGGTACTGAAACTGCAAAATAAAGACTATGTGGTCTCATTCATGCACCTGCCTGTTTATATGGACGATGAGGATGTTTTGAAAAAACTGGAGGGATGGGGGGTTTTCCCCGTCTCCAAGATAAAAAGGAAAGTTTATCCGGGCACAAATAGCACTAAGCTAGAGACGGCAGAAGGACCACGCTCTGCTTAAAACGCCGTCTGTGAGCGCTTGAGAGCTCTTCTGCAGCGTAGTGTTTTTTTTCCGTTGAGACGCTTTGTTGCTATGATACGGAATATCCGTGTCACTGTTACTTATAACTGATTTTGCAGGTAATTTGTTTTTTAGGCTAAAAATTTTCACAATGTGGAATTACTTGCTATGTATGTTCGGAGACCAGCAATATTAATTTCTCATCCATTTTGTTTCTGTTTGTTGATGTCACTGTACAGCAAGAATGTGACAGTTGGTCGGAGTTGTATTTGTCCTGCCCCTCCTCCACTCTGATTGGATGGCTGGCTAAAAAGTGACAGTGATGAGCGCAGCGTTTTACTCAAAGTTGAACATTCTTCTACTCGAGGCGACCGGTAAAAAACACCGAGCTCTCAGCGCTTGAGCGTGAAAAAACGCGGCGTTCCCATTGAAAAAAATTGAAAAAATACCATAGACTGTAAAAAATATGGACGTAGTGTCCGTGACGTCACCCATATAGTTCTGAACAGCAGTTTTGATGCAAAAATGAGGCCGCGGCCATCTTAGTTGCACATGACCGCACGTCACTCACGGATAACTGAAAATGGGCAAAGAGGCGGGACATAGTTGGAGCCCATGCGACTTGTTGCTGAAACCACGCCCGCCTAGCATATCTATCTTTGATACTATCTAAAATATTAATAAAGATAACAATATCATTAGAAAGTACTAAAGGTTTACTATCAATCTACGGTGATTTTAAGATAACGTTATAGATGCTCTAACACCAGTAGGCTAATTAATTTGTGTGGGGTGTGCAAATATCACAAATCAAATGGGATTTCATACCTTTATAATGAAATAGAGATCGCGAGATGAATCCGATCCGCTGCACTTGGTAATGTCCATTTCAAAACATAAAACATCGTTTATAATGTAAAACTCTATACGTACATATATAGGTAACGTACCAGATATCTGTATAACTTTCAAATGTTCTCTCAAACTAATGAGCACGTGTCCAAAGTATAATTTTTCAAAATAGTGCAGCAGTTTTAGTCTAGTATCCAAGCAGTGCTGTCGGAGTTGTATATCCTCCTGGTATTGTCATTGTTGTAAATCTCAGGAACAAAACTTTTAGCCAATGCCACGACGATCCAACAACGTGTGTTCCGCATGCGAGCACATGTACACAGACTGACATCTGTCTCGAGTACGCAGCAAGCCATATATTGTATAAAATAATCCAGAAAAAAGCACAAATACGACTGAGATGCCAAATTCAGTGGCTGAAATGAGCTGCTGAGGTAACATGACGGCTCACAGACAGCAGCGGCATACCTGTCACTCAAGTGACCACGCCCTTAATTATGCAGAACTTTAAGGCTTAATATAATTTAAACGGATGAGTTATAAAAAAATTCACCCCCCCTCAGAGTTGTCATGAAGGGCAACATTAGCAGTATAGACCTAAACACAATGTGAACCAGAGTGTAAACATGTTTTTTTCTGCTCTAAACTTGGCTGTTTTAACATGATGGTCAATGAGATTCTGCTCCCTTTTGCAGCCTGTCCCTAGCTGCAAGTCGATGAATCGCAGTTTAAGTTACTTCCGTATTGGCTTCACAAGAAACTGGGGGAGGTTGCCGCTTGAAAAATACGCTAGCAGCTGGAAAAAACGCTTAGGTGGACACACGGCCTTGAGTGATGCATAGTCATCAGGTTATGACTGCAGACTGTGCATGAGCCCGGAGCACATCGTGAAAGACTGCCCGGAGTACAAATGCTACAAGTGCTGCGAGAGGGGACATTTTGCGAGGGACTACAGAGCGGTGAAGTGCTCGGATTGCAGGGAAGTGCTTAACAAATGTGAATGCGGGATGAGAAACGAAGAGGAGGAAGAAGAAGAAGGAGTAAAAGAGCAGGTGCATGAGGAAGACAGCGAAAAGGAACAGGAGGAAGGAACAACGATGACACAGGTAGCAGATGTAACAATAGAAAAGGACGAAGGAGAACGAAGAGAAGAATGTAACTTACAGGAAGAACAAGAACAACAAGAGGATCAAGTAGAAATGCAAACAGACATGCCGGGAGTTTGTGGAATTTCTATGGATATAAGGGAACAGATAAACATTGTAAATGATCAAAAGACTACTGAGAGTGACAGAGAAGAGGAAAAAGAGGACCAAACAGTGAAACAAATGATAAGAAGAAGATCAATTAAGGTAAAACCAATTTTGGGGGTTGCGAGGGAGAGGAAAAAAACAGTTAAAGAGGACACATTGAGAAATGTGAATAGGTATGAACTGCTAAAGGAATTTGGGGAGAGAGAATGATAAATGAACAGTTATATGTATGTTTCATGGTTATAAAGATTGTGACCTTTAATGCAAGAGGTCTTTCAGATGTCAACACATTTGATAAAGTAAAAGAAATGTGTAAACAAGAAGATATAATTTTGCTTCAGGAAACAAACTGGAGAGAGGAGTTTATAAATGAAATGAGAAAAAGATGGAAAGGAGAATTCTTGTATAATAATGGGGATGAAAGATATGGCAGAGGGGTGGCAATCTTAATAAAAGAAAACAGTGGTATAAATGGAAAAGAAATATATAAAGACAAAGTGGGAAAATGTATGGCAGTAGAAATTATATATGAAGAGAAGAACATTTTAATTGTTAACATACATGCACCAAATGAAAAAAAAAAAAGAAAAGAGAATATTTTAATATGGTCAAGAGATTTTTAAGAAATTATAAAGATATTATTATGCTGGGGGATTTTAACACTGTTTTTAGCAAACAAGATATGGCAGATGGAATGATTTTTAAAAGTGACACAGGAAGGAAAGAGTTAAAGTTATTAATGGAGGAGAACAATATGATAGATGTATGGAGGGAAAGAAATGAAAAGAAAAGGGAATTTTCTAGAAGACAAATTGTAGGGAATTTTATGTGTCAAACAAGAATAGATATGGTTTTATGTACAAGGAATATAGAAGATTTTATAAAGAAGTTAAGGTATGAAGAAACCAGTTTGAGTGACCACAAGCCATTTTTTGTACAGTTGGATTGGGATACAGGGAAAAGAGGGCCGGTGTATGGGTTTTAAATACAGACATTTTAAAAGATGAACATTATGTGTTAACAATAAAAGAGATGATGGAAGAATAAAAAGAAAATGGAATGTATGTAGAAGACAAAAGAATTTGGTGGGAGAATGTTCAATTTTTTGTGAAAAAAATCACTATAAAATATTGTATGTTAAAGAAAAAAAGATAAGAGAAAGGTTGGAGAAGCAAATAGATGATGAAGTGCAAGATGTACAAGAAATAAAAGAAATACAGGAAGAACTGAAAGAGATTGAAGACAATAAATATAAAGGAGCAATGTTGAGGAGTAAGGCAAAATATTTGGTAGATGGGGAAAAATGTACAAAGTTTTTTTTTTATTTGGAAAGAAAAAAAAGGAAGAGCAGGAATGATAAAAGGAATAAAAAAGGGAAATGGTGAAATAATAGAAACAAGTGGGGGAATTTTAAATGAAACAAGAATATTTTGAAAAGCTTTTTTTTTAACTCTTTATTTGGTATTTTTCTTAATTACAACACAACATACAAGGACAAAGGACAAGGGGCACTATAAATTATATAACAGCGAAATAAAATATTAAAATAAAATATTAAAATTGTTCTGCTTCTTTATATGCAAACCATTTTGACCAGCACTTATTATATATCATCGCTGTCCGATGAAAAACACGTATGTCCATTTTGCCAATTTTGAGATTTTTCGCCGGATTGAATGTCCAGGTTCATTTCCGTGTACAGTATGCTTCACATATCTAAATGGCCAATGAAAAGTTGTGAAATCATGTCATCTGATTTTCACGTATATCAACTTGGTGTCAAAGCTGTCAATCACGCCGTGTATCTCCCGCCCTGTGGAAGCATCTCGCCGGTCTCGTGAAGTTTCATTGAAGCTCAGCACTGGATAGCCGAATAACACTGTGAGGTTACATTGCCAAATAAACATAGCCTGGTGAGACAATGACTTTCCTTTATCGAGGTAAACGTTTCCCCCCTGACACCAGACGTACGTCTAGAAGTGACAAAATTATGGTAGGACTGTGCAAACAAAGTATCTGTCTAGCATTACCATGTCAGTGTATGGATTCATTGTCCCTTCATTGTTTGCAAGAGACATTTAATAAATGTATAATTAATATTAAATAAACTAAGCGTATTTAATAAACTAAGACGTAGGCTATTTAATAAACTGAGCGTATTCATCTGTCAATATGAAACGCGACTTGGCCATTCTAATTAATGAAAGGAAGAACGCGTATCGACCACCGTTATTGTAAAATATGCACGTATGTCCATTTAAACTCAATTTTGGTCAAATGTGGATTATATCATTACACTGGCAAGAATATGGTTAAATGTAAAGATGCCGTACCAAATATGACAACGCTGCATTCAACTGCTTTTGAAATACAGTGTTTTTTTCACTTCCTGAAAAGTAACCGTTTTGGACATACGTGAGTTTCATCGGGCAGCAACGATATGTGTCCTTTGATATGGAGAAAGTATGTCATCTTCTCCATTGAGTGTATCTCCTCCACTATTTCTTTCCACTGTTCAGTCTGAGGTGGGTCAATCTTTAACCAAGACAGAGTGATAGCTTTTTTACATGCAATCATTAGAATTTTAAAAAGATAAGTGTCTTCTTTTTGGACCACCTCACCAGGTGGAAGACCTAATAAGAAAATCCTAGGGGCTTTAGGGATGACATAACCCATTACCCTTTCAGTAATTAAAAGGATACTGTCCCAGAATTGTTCTAACTTTGGGCACATCCAAAATATATGAGAGTGATTAGCGTTCCGATGTCCACACTGTCGCCAGCATTGCTGTTGTTCACCCCTTTGTTTATTAATAATATGAGGTGTAATGAAAAATCTAACCAAACTCTTCCACCCAAATTCCCTCCATCTTTTAGAACTAGTAGATGTCTGTTGTGCACACACATTGAAAGCCAATCACCCTCTGACACTTCCATACATAATTCCTTTCCCATTTCGACTTGATATACAATGTATTATTTCCCTTTTGTTTGTGCAGTGCTTTATACAATTTAGAGACAGTTTTACTAGGCAAGAACTTATAAGCATCACTAGAGACTTTAACCTCATTACCCTCAGGAGAGGTACCTTTTCTTATTTCACTATTGTAGAAATGTCTCACTTGAAAATATTTGAAAAGATCTGTTCTCCAGTTTGTATTGACTCTTAAGTTGTTCGAATTTTTAAAATGTGCTGCCATCTAAAAACTGACACCGTGCCATGAGACCTTGATCTTTCCAACTCAAGAATGAAGAGTCCATTTCACCTAGTCGAAAACTCGGGTTGCAGGAGGGCCAGATCAAAAGTTTAATATAATTAGTAAATTTTTACTTATTTACAATCTCTTTCTAAATTAGTGTATCTTCAACTATACGATTCCCATCTTTATTTGAGATAACTTCACCACCTAAACGGGTTTGAGGTTGGCTCTGTCCCTGGGATAGTTCAATCAGTCTCCATCGAACCTCGGTTTCTGGGGAATACCAATAAACCATATATCTCATTTGAGATGCGTAATAATAATCCTTCAGATTTGGAAGGGCTAAACTGCCATGATCTTTATCAATCTGAAGTGTCTTAAAATTTTATCCTTGGTCTTGCCCCTGACCAAATAAATCGTAATATTAGCCGGTCCCAAGCATTAAAATGCGAGTCAGCAATCCTGATGGGCAATGACATGAAAAGATACAGAAATCTGGGAAGCAGATTAATTTTCACTATTTCCATTCTAGCATTGAATTCTAATATCAGCATTGCCCAGCACTTCATATTCTTCTGTATAGAATCAATAAGTTTCACAAAATTCAAACTGAACAAATCGTCTAGATCTTGGGAGATAAATACACCTAGACACTACTAACTTTTTAGCTTCCCATTTAAGTTTATAATTGTGTCGTATGGATTTATTGGGTGAGTAATTAATAGTCAGAACTTGTGTTTTAGTTATATTTAAGTGATAGCCAGATAACTGCCCAAATTCTGACAAAGATCTCATAAGTTTAGGGAGGCTTACATCTGGATTTTAGAGGTAGGTGATAAAATCATCCGCAAAAAGTCCAATTATATGCTCAGTATTTCCAATAGTAATGCCCCTAAGCTCTTCATTTTGCCTAAAAGCTTGTGCCAAGGGCTCTATGTATAATGCGAAGAGCGCTGGACTGAGGCAAAAGCCTTGTCGAGTACCTCTAAACAGCTGAAAGCTATCAGTTAGGTGTCCATTAATTTTAATCCTGGCTCTAGGACTATCATACAGTGACTGAATACACCTAATAAATTGGTTGTTAAAGCCGAGATTCTCGAGTACCTTGTATAAAAAGGGCCAGCTGACCCGGTCAAAGGCTTTCTCTGCGTCAAGGCTGACTAAAGCAAAACTTAGTTGTTGTTTCGTGGCTTGGTTTATGACATGCAGCATTCGTCTTATGCTGCCATGAGTTTGACGGCCTTTAATGAATCCTGTTTGATCCTCATGGATCAAATCTATAAGATAATTCTCCATTCTTTTAGAGATCATAGAGGTAGAGTTTGTAATCAACATTTAGTATTGAAATTGGGCGATATGACTCACAATATTCTGTATTTTTTCCCTCCTTAGGGAGTACAGATATTACAGCCTCTCTCCATGATGGCGGTATCTCTGCTCTACTCCAATCTCTGCTCTAGTCCAATTAAGAGACTCCAGCAGAACGGGCGCAAGCTCCTCCTTGAAAATCTTATACCACTCATTTGTAAACCCATCTCTACCTGGGCATTTGTTTGTTTTCAGCTTTCCAATAGCTGCGTCCAATTCTTTTTGATTAATAGGAGCAGTTAAAGCATCATTTTGTAAAAATCCAAGGGAAGGCAGGTCTAATTCTGCCAAATACTGTGTAATAACACTTTCTTTCACTGGTTTTGAGGAAGTGTATAATGTTTGATAGTAATTTTCAAAGATTTTATGAATTTGATTAGTATCGTAAGTTACACTATCAGTTAAAGGGTCTCTAATTTTGGTAATCGAGTGCTTCAGTTGTTGCTTTCGAAGGCGCCTTGCTAAAATTCTTGTGGCTTTTGGACGAGATTCGTTAAAAGTCTGTTTTGAAAATCGTAATTTTTCTCCTCGTGTATCATATTATTTATATTATTTTTAATAGCTGTTATTTGTCCAATCAATTCTTGATCATTAGTACTTTCTTGTTGTTTTAGTTCTAAACTCCTAAGCTTCTTTTCCAACTCATCATATTTTAATCGTTTTATCTTTTTTCAAGTAGGCCGTTCTTGAGATAAGTCTGCCTCTCATTACTGCTTTAACTGTATCCCAAACCAGAGCAGGATTTACTTGACCATTGTTACTATCCTCTACACATTCTGCTATTTCCTTCTTAATGTCATTCATTGTGGTTACCCACCCTGTTGAGAATGCTTATTTAAGCGCCATAGAGTTGTTTTTGGTTGATTAGATAAATGAATAGACAGATAAACCACATTGTGGTCCGATATATCAGATGTTCCAATTTTGCAATCCTTCACCCTAAACCTGTCAGTTGTGTTCATCAAATAGAAGTCAATCCTGGAGTGGATGTGAACAAGAATAATGGGTAAAATCTCTCTCTTTCATATGGGGATCCCTCCAGACATCATACCCATTTCTCTTATTAAAATATTAAGATCTTTTGACCGGCCAGTTTTTTGTTTTTTTTAAACTGGTTGTATCCATAGAATAATTTAGGATTGTATTCCAATCACCAGCACAAACTAAAATTCCCTCACTTACTGAAATTATTGTATCAAAAAGCATTTTTAAAAATTTCCTGTCACTTTCCAGTGGGACGTAAATGTTAGCAAACGTAACCACAACATTATCAATTCTCCCTTTTATAATAATAAATCTGCTTTCTTTGTCAGCATTTTCAGAAATGAATTAAAAGTTTAAAGAGTTAGAAATGAGAGTAGCCACCCCCCTTTTCCTACTATTTTTACACCAGCTATGAAATGTATTTACCCTAATGTTTTAAATTTATCATGTTCTTGCTTGGACGTATGCGTCTCCTGTAGAAAAGCGACATGTAACCCAGCTTTTCTCAATTTAGCTAGAACCCTTTTTTCATTTCACTGGACTACTCAAGCCATTTACATTCAAAGAAGCAATTTTTAAATCACAAGACACTGTTATAATAACAAAATCCCTTACATGATATAGCGGCCCCTAAAAACACACACTGAACAATAACAAAAATGAACCTTAATGAACTGACTTCCAAACAAGAAGAGGATTCTTCCTCCTCCCATGAAACCCCGCTGGCAGGTCGAGGGTTAAGTCTCTCTAGACAAGAGGTCCCAAAAAAGACGTGTCTGTATATAAAAAAACGTCCATCTTATTAGTCCAACGTAAATGAAAAAGTGTGAGCTCTCTCACGTAGTAGATAATCAAGTCCTGGCCTGAAAAACAACACGTTGTAACTTGATGCCCTGCTCCTTTTTAATCGGATTGTTCCCTCTGGAATTCTTGCAACTTGGCCTTCGCTCTGAGCGCCACGACAGGCCCACTGCTGCTCGCCGGTTGCCAGCCCAATAGCTCCCGAAGACGAGACTCCGCGCTGTTCCCTCCGTCGGCTATAACCGGCTCCTCCACTTGAAATCCGTGTCTCTTCAACTCCTTATAAGCTTCCCGAGCGCTGGAATATGTGCGCACACCTGTCTCCCAATGAATCCTCATGTTAGTGAACGGCGTTTGGAAACGTATGCCTTTATCCTTGAGTATTTTTTTAATGGCGTTATATTCTCTGCGCTTCTTAACAATCTCAGGTGCATAATCATGGTCGAAGTATATAGATGCGGTGCCCACCTGTATCCTGCCTTTTTTCCACACTTCCCTCAAGATCATTTCTTTCGTAGAAAACTCCAGAAAGTTTACAATTACCGCCCTCAGCGATGCACCAGGTGGGGGTTTACTTGCAAGAGCACGATGTGCGTGTTGTATTTTAAAGTTAAAATCCTCCGGTAGTTGTAGCTGGCTCCGCAAAAGCTTCTCAATGAACTGCGTTACAGAGTCCCCCTCTTGTCCTTCTAGCACCCCAAAGACACGCATATTATTTCTTCTGGATCGTGATTCTAAATCAAGCGCTTTGAACTGAAGTTTCCTCTGCTGTTCAAGACAGGTGCATAGCGCCTCAGTCGCCTCCTCTGCCCATCCCTCCACCTGGCTCACGCGGGCCTCCGCCTCGTCCATCCGCTGTGATAGGCCTTGTATGTCAGTTGCAATATTGTCCAGTTTACCGTTGATTTCTTGACCCAGTTGGCCAATATCCTGTTTGAGCTTGGCATTGTCTCCTTTAAGATCTGATTTTAAGTCCTCTATTGCCTTAAGTACCCCGGCAGTATCTGCGGGGCTCTCCGTTCCTGCGCTAGCCGTGTTGTTGCTAGCTTGGTCCGGTTGGGTGTTAGCTTTTGGGGCTGAGGCACTTTTATCCTGGGCTTTGGGCATTTTTATCGATCTTTTGTGGCCTAGTGTGTTTCTTCTCCCTCTCATATATTATTTTGTTAAAAATAACAAATAAAATAGCGAGTTCAAATGGGAATTTCAAGGTTAAGGTGGGAGAGAGGTTTCAATGCGACCAACTACTCCATGAGCACACCTGGAAGTCTTTTGAAAAGCTTTTTAGTACAGAAGGGATTAAGGAGGAAGAAACATGGAACTAATGGAATTAATAAAAACAAAAGTAGGTGAGAAGGAGAAGGAAGAGTGTGATAGAAGCATAAGTAAAGAAGAGATAGAAAGAGCTATAAATGAACTGAACAAAAGGAAAAGCCCAGGGATTGATGGTTTAGGAAGTGAGTTTTATATAACTTTTAAAGACATATTAACAAATGTTTTAATGGATGTTTATGAAGAGATTTTTAAAAAAGGTGAAATGATGTTGAGAATGGGGATGGGATTAATGAAGCTAATATATAAGAAGAAGGGGGAAAACACAGAACTAAAAAACTATAGACCTATCACAATGCTTAATACGGATTTAAAGATTTTAGCAAAAATTTAGCAAATAGATTGAAAGAGATAATGCCAAAGATAATCACAACACACCAGGTATATGGAGTAAAAGGAAAAGACAATGCAGATACAACAATGAGTATAAAAGACACGATAAGGTACATGAGAGATAAAAAGAAAAAGGGGTACATCATTAGTTTAGATTTTGAAAAAGCATTCGACACAAGTATCTTTTTAATGTTTTAAAAAAAATTGGGTTTGGGGAGAATTTTATTAAATGGGTTCATATTTTATATAAGGGAGAGGTGTCAAGAATAAAATGTAATGGCTTTTTAACTAAATGTTTTAGAATAACTCGATCAATAAGACAAGGTTGTCCTTTATCGGCACTTTTTTACTCATTGGTGGCAGAACCGCTTGGACTAGCAATAAAACAAGAAAAGAGGATAAAAGGAATAGAGATTGAAGAAATCATAGAGGAGAATAAAATCTTTCAATCTGCTGATGACACAACATTTATTGTGAGAGGAGAAGAAAGTGTTAAAAAAATAATGGAAATAGTACAGAGGTTTTGTAAGGGGTCGGGAGGAAAAGTGAATGAAGAAAAAACAATATACATGAGATTTGGAGAGACAGTGAATTTAACAGAATTTTAAATTCAAGGAAGTTAAAGAAATTAAGATTTTAGGGATTTTAATAGGGAAAGACGAAGAAAAAGTTAGAGAAAACATGTGGGAAGAATTGAAAGAAGAATGAACTTTTGGAAACTGAGGACACTTAATCTGAAGGGGAAGGTCTTAATCTTGAATGTTTTAATGTCATCGAAATGTGGTATTTTTTATATGTGACAACTATGCCTGTTACGGGTGCTGGTTGCAGAGACGAGTCGTAGACGGAAATCCACAATTAATGGGTCTTTTAATGAACACAGGAGCAAGAACGAACAACCAACACATATAATATAACATTTAGGACAGACAAGGAGTGGAGGGAGTGAGTCCATTATATAGGAGATGATGATGATCAAGAACAGGTGCAGGTGATCCGTGACGATGAGGAAATGACGAGGGAAATGAGTGCAGGTGTGGAGACCAGAGGATCATGGGATTTGGAGTCCGGGAGACAAGGGATCTGTGACAGTACCTCCCCCTACCGGCAGGCGCGTCCTCGTGCCGTAGGAGAAACACCGGGGAGCAGGGAGAGGCATGGGTAGGAGTGAAGGTCTCCAGGGCGGGTCCATGAGCCATGGTGGGTCAGGTGCAGTGGGCAGCCATGGCGGGTCAGGTGCAGTGGGCAGCCAAGGCGGGTCAGGAGCAGTGGGCCGCCACGGCGGGTCAGGTGCAGCGGGTCAGGAGCAGCGGGCAGCCACGGCGGGTCAGGAGCACTGGGCCGCCACGGCGGGTCAGGTGCAGCGGGCTGCCATGGCGGGTCAGGAGCCTTGGGTGGCCATGGTAAAGACCCACCCACATGTGTCTCCACCACATGTCCCCCACCCATGCGTACCTGCCCCCCCCCCAAAAAGATACTTGGGGAGGTTTAGGATAGTTGTGAGGAGTCCCAGAAATATCATGGATATGTGGGTGGAGGAGCATGGAGCGGCTGGCTTGGTGGCTGAGACTGGAGCGGAGGGCCTGGCGGCTGAGACTGGAGCGGAGGGCCTGGCGGCTGAGACTGGAGCGGAGGGCTCGGCGGCTGAGACTGGAGCGGCTGGCTTGGCGGCTGAGACTGGGGATACTGGCTCGGCGGCTGAGACTGGGGATACTGGCTCGTTGGCCGCTGAGGGCTCGTTGAGGGCTGGAGCGACAGGCTCTGTGATAAAGTCTATCAACCAGCTAGTATCCTCTGGCGGCTCGTGAAAGGCTGGAGTGGATTGCTCAGCGGCGGCGGCTGGAGCGGATTGCTCTGCGGCGGCGGCTGGACTGTTGAAAAAAATTGGAATGGAGCAAAGTGCAACATACAAAGTATGCTGTGAGGAATATGAGTTTTTTTTTTACATTTGTTTTTATACTGTAAAGCTTTGAAAGATTTTAATGAAAAATGTAGGAGTATTATGGGAAAATTAAAAGGGGAGCAAGAAGATACAGAATGGAATAAGATTATAATGTTAGGGTGTGACAAAAACAATAAAAATGAAAAGATGATTAATCAGTTGGTAATGCTAATGAAAAGCGCAATATGGGGAAGAAGAGTAGTTGTTAAACAAGAAAAAAAGGTATTGGATGTATGGCTGGTGTTTAAAAGACGATTGGAAAAATATATGGAATGTTTTTTGTTACTATTTTAAACAGGAACAGAAAATGGATGATTTTTATAAGGTCTGTACACCTGAAATTTACTCTTTTTAACGATTTTAATGTGGTAATGCCAGGAAAAAGAATAATGTACTTATTTAATTAGGTTTAATAATCTGATTGTAATGAAATGATTGGGGGAGTTTTATTGTTTTTGTTTTTTTTCTTTAAGGTTTTGCAAAGAATGCATTTTTTAAGCAAAATAACACTTTTATGTGGAAATGTATGTTTTGTATATTGTATGATACAAAATTTTCAATTAAAAAAAAGCACGCCCAATCTCGTCTGATCTCGGAAGCTAAGCAGAGTTGGGCCTGGTTAGTACTTGGATGGGAGACCGCCTGGGAATACCAGGTGCTGTAAGCTTTGTTTTTTCAAAAAACAAACAAAAAAAGAGTGTCTGAGGGTGTCTCACCTGGGAATACCAGGTGCTGTAAGCTTTAAGTTTTTTCTGAAAATATAAAGAGTGTTTGAATGTCTTAAATAGCCCACTCTTGGCTGCAGATTTCACTTACGGCCATACCACTCTGAGCACGCCCGATCTCGTATGATCTCGGAAGCTAAGCAGAGTCGGGCCTGGGCAGCGTTTCCCAAAAACATTGTAAGCCTAAGTTGATCGTAGCTCCATTGGTTTCAATGGAGCTACGATCAACTTAAGCTTACGATGCTTTTGGGAAATGCTGCCCTGGTTAGTACTTGGATGGGAGACCGCCTGGGAATACCAGGTGCTGTAAGCTTTATGTTTTTTCTGAAAATATAAAGAGTGTCTGAGTGTCTTAAATAGCCCACTCTTGGCTGCAGATTTCACTTACGGCCATACCACTCTGAGCACGCCCAATCTCGTCTCGTCATTGGTTTCAATGGAGCTACGATCAACTTAAGCTTACGATGCTTTTGGGAAACGCTTTACCAATATTGACAAGGACATGGTTAAAGACAAGGAACAAGGTCAAGGAATTGAGAAGGAGCAGCGGCGAATGCAAAGAGGAGAATCAGAGAGAAGGGAGGAGAAGAATATGCAAGAGTGGGAAAAGGTGTATGCAAAGGAGGCAACAATGATTGTAAATGTGGCAGAGGTGGTAGGAGGGAAAGCAGAAGATGTGATAGTCGCTTTGATTGCAAAGGTGGGAGTGACAAAAGTATTGGCTGTGAGGCCAAGATTGAATAAGGAATTTGAAAAATGTTGGAAAATGAGAGCTGCTGTGAAAGCCTAAAGGATGGTTTAATAATCAAAGGAACCCGGTGTGAGGTGAGAAGCTTAAGCACAAGAGAGTGTGTCGTCTCCTTTATGCATCTACCATGTTACATAACGGATGAAGAGATCAAAAGTAAGCTGAATACGTGGGGCGTCTCTGCGACATCGGAGATCAGAAGAAGACTATATCCAGGTATGAGCATCACAGACGGGACTCGCTACATCAGGGTTAAATTCCCTAGGGACGTCACCTCTCTCCCATATAGCACACCTTTTGAAACTGTGGAAGGGGCACAGTATTTCAGTGTGATACATGACAGACAGGTAAAACAGAAGAAGAACAGGACGCTTTGGAGAGCCAGGAGGAACAGGACGAGATGGAGGAAGAACAAAGGGGGGGTCAATAAACAAGTCGTAGAAAAGGGGACAACAAGAAGACATCTGTTAAAGGTATAACAAAACCATGAACAAGCAAAGAAGACATGTGATGAAAACAGAAACTGGGGATACAGAAATAAAGGGAGGGGAGTGGGATCAAAATAGATTTGAGGTATTGTCGGGGAGGGGTGACGAAGTGGAGTGAGGAAGGAGGGGTGGACTCTTTTTTGTATGTTTTTGAGTATTGCAACCATTAATGTTCTTGGATTATTAGATCAAGGGAAATTTGAAAGACTGAAAGAAGTTTGTAAAAGAGCAAATGTACTAATGATTCAAGAAACAAATTGGAGAGATGATGTAATGACTGAGTTCAAAAGGAAATGGAAAGGGGATGTTTTATGCAACCATGGAGATGGAAGAAAAGGGAGAGTAGCAGCAATCTTAATCAAAAAAGGTGTGTGTGAGGAGGTATGAGAAGTGTATAATGATGAAGAGGGTAGGTGTCTGGCTGTGGAAATAGAGGATGGAGAGGAAAAAGTCATTTTATGTACTGTACATGCTCCTGTTGTAGAAAAGGAAAAAGTTGATTTTTTTAAAGGTGCAAAAGAGGATCTTTTCGTCGACTGAGAAACCAAAGACTGTTACTGAGTTTTTGAAATGAGCGCATGCGTAAGAACAACCCCCCTCCTTCGAAGGAACGCCTCCCAAAACTCATAAACACTCGTATTGGAACACGAGTGTTTACCACCGGCATAAGCTGTGTTGTGTTAGTGGAATTATGTCGACTCACCGCAGGTAACTCATAATCTGCAGTTGTTACTCCTGTTTCCCGACAAAAACATTGCATGCGGCGCCTGTGGAGTGTGGAAAGTTACTGGAGTGCGCAGCCGCGCTCATCTCTCACAAGGAACGTCATGGCAGTGATTGACAAGCCAGAGGGCCAATCCGCGCACATCTCTCACAAGGAAAGTCACGGCAGTGATTGACAAGCCAGAGGGCCAATCCGCGCACATCTCTCACAAGGAAAGTGATCACAATGATCGCGTAAACGATTGGCTGATGTTTTTAAGGCCCTACCTCATGCACAGATGATGTATATTAATATTATTCCTTTCAGTGCACCTAATAAATAGTCTTTTATCAGTTAGTAAAGACACTTTCAAGTAATATAGCAAAAATGTATAAAACAAAACATCCTCTTTAGCACCTTTAAGAAATTGAGGACTAGTATGGAAAAATGGAAGCGGTTTGTAATAATTGGAGATTTTAATACGGCTTTTAGCAAGATGGATTTAGCAGAGGGAAATGGTCTTTCAATCAGATGGAGGGAGGAAAGAGCTGAAGAGTATAATGGAAGGAAATGATTTAGTCGATATATGGAGAGAAAGAAATGCAGGTATCAGAGAATTCTCGAGAGAACAAGTGGTTAAATGTATGTGTGCAAGCAGAATAGATTTTGCAATATGTAAAAACAATTTTATGAATGTGGTGGATAATATTTATTACAAAAAAACGTCATTAAGTGATCATAAAGTTGTATGGGTGCAGATTGATTTGAGTGGAATGAAGAGAGGGCCAGGGTTATGGATTCTAAATACGGAATTTCTAAAGGAAATTCGTTTTAAAAAATGTGTAGAAGAAGTAATAAAGGAAGAACAGAAAGATCAATTGTACAAAGAAGATAAACGAATATGGTGGGATAATGTTAAATATAGAATTGGGAAATATGCAAAAAAACTTTGGTAAAATGATGAAGCGGGCAATGAATTTTGAAGAAAATAAAATAAGAAAGGAGTTGATAGATATTCTGAATGAGGGAGGGGAAAATGTGGAAAGAATTTTAGTATTAGAAAAAAAGCTAAAGGAAATAGAAAAAAGAATTTAGAGGGGAGGTGATAAGAAGCAGGGCAAAATATGAAGTAGAAGGGGAAAAATGCTTTTTCTTTAATCTGGAAAAAAGTAGACAGAGAAAAGGAATGATTAAGGAGATTAAAAGAGAAAGTGGTGAGATGGTAAAAGAAACAGAAGAGATTTTACATGAGTTTATAAGAAGTTGTTTAGCAAAGAAAAAAATGAAAAAACAGAAAAAGAATTTTTGATGGGGAAAATCAAACTCAAGCATGAATTCATGTTTGCAATTCTTGAAAAGTTTGATTTTGGGCAGAATTTCATAAAATGGTTGAAGATTTTATACAAGGGGGCAAAAAGCCAAATAAAATGTAATGGGTTTTTAAGTGGAGCTTTCAGTGTTTCAAGGTCTATAAGACAGGGCTGTCCTTTGTCAGCCCAATTATATAGTTTAGTGGCAGAATCCCTGGGGCTAGCAATAATGGAGGAAAAGGGAATCAAAGGAGTGGTTTTAAGAGAAAATGAAGAATTACAAAAAGTATATCAATACGCAGATGACACTAATAGTAAAGGATGTCAAAAGTGTTAAAAAAACAATGGAAATATTAGAAAGGTACTGCAAAGGATCGGGGGCCAAAATTAACATACAGAAAACAGTTTATATGAACATAGGAGATGGGGAGAACATTCAAAGCTTATTTCCTTTTAAAGAAGAAGAAGGCTTAAAGGTGTTAGGAGTCAGGATAGGGAAAAATGAAAGAGAAATGAGAGACATGATGTGGGACGATGTGATTGGAAGGATGGAAAGAGTTTAAAATTTCTGGAAAATGAGGGAACTAACATTGAGGGGGAAGGTGTTAGTACTGAATGCCTTAATGTTATCGAAAATGTGGTATGTGTTGGGAGTTACACCGATGCCAAGGTGGATAAGCAAAAGAATAAAAGCAGTTGTTTTGAAATTTCTATGGGATTCAAAACTAGGGATGTCACGATCACGTTTTTTTGCCCTCGAGTCCGAGTCTGAGTCTTGATTTTGAGTATCTACCGATACCGAGTCCCGATCCGATACTTCTATAATACATAAAAAAGAATAAAGAAGAGCGAAAAAACAAATCCAGGATCCAGGAAGAGTGCTTTTCGGGTTTTTCAGGTATCTAACAGTAGTTTTCACATACAGAAAATGGCTAAAGTAATCAAATATAAAATATCACTGCATATTATCTTTACTGTATAAAATAAATAAAGATTTATCATTATTGAAGTTACAAAAACTATTCAGTCAAGAGCAGTAAGTGATTTCTTTGTTATTTGTTGTTTGATTTAACATTAAAAATTGGCAGCAGGAATAGTTTTTTTTCCCTTTAAGACATGCACGATCCAGTACATATAGCTACTGTTACACATGCGCTGTCTTTCTTGATTAATATACGTTCACTTAAGACATAACCGACTATGTTTGCTAGGATACTCGCTAAGACGGGCATGTTGACATAATTTTTGTATGAATTTGTCCGCTGAAGCGCAAGACTTGAAAGAGAACTCAGTATTTGCGCGCTGACTGAAATAAGCGTGTGCACGCTTTGGATGAGCGCACACAAATCTTCTCACAGCGCGCGAGCTCTCTTTCGCGTCTTGTTCTTGAAGGTTTGAATCAGCAAGGCTTAAATGAGTTAGTTTAAACACAGATAGCAACGTGTGCTGTTCAGGTCTCACCTGTGCTCGTGGGTGATGACGGCGACTGGACATTGAGCATACGGCACTCGCATTGAACAGTTTACAAAGAGTGATCGTTTTGTCCACGCTTTTTGATTATCGTTGTTGTAACGTTTTGCACATCCATCGACTGAAACATACATTATCTGAACTCTGTCTGTCTGTTTTCCACGTTGCTATTTTAAACAAAGCATGTTAACCAATAGATGCGTCGTAATTTGAGATGGACCGTGGTGCAAGTGCGTACCGAACCGTAAGTGGAGAGCCGTTGCACCCCTAATAGCTACATATATATCAGAGTCCTGATCGGGAGGTAACGTCCGATTCCGATAGAGTCTGAAACCACGTGATCGGGCCCCGATTTCTGATCACGTGATCGGATCTGGACATCCCTATTCAAAACCATCAAAGATTGCGTATGAGACAATAATGGGGATGTGAAAGATGGAGGGTTGGGTTTGCAGGATCCAGAATTAAAGAAAAAGAGTTTTAGAGTTAAAATAGTGAGAACGTTTTTGAGTGAAGAAAATCAGGCACAATGGCCAGCGTTAATGAAGTTGTTTTTAAACAAATGTGGAAATATGAATATGGGAGCAGATATTCTATGGATGAAACTGAAGCAAAATATGATGTTTGGAATCCCAGAATTTTATATAGAAGTATTGGAAGCATGGGGAAAATTCAAAATAAATGTTGTCATAAAGCCTAGAAGAAGGGAAGAAATGCTAAATCAACCATTGTTCTTAAATGATAATGTTTTATATAAAGGAAAAGAATTGTATTTTAAACAGTGGATTAAGGCTGGGTTTAAGAGAGTGAAAGATGATCTATATGAAGTAAAAGAAGGATTCTTTCCATTCCAAGCAATTGTGGATGAGGTGAAAGTGGTTGAAGATGATGTAAATGTGAAAATTTTGGAAAAACAATATGAACAAGTAAAGGAAGCTATTCCTGGACAATGGATAAAGAGGAAGAAAATGGAAATGAAGGGGATAAGATGAAAGTATTTATAAAAGAGAATGGAGAAGAAATTTCTCTTAATCAAAGTTCAGTGAAAGAATTTTATGTGTTTTTTAGGAATTTAGTGTTTAAAGTGTTTAACGATTTTGATAAGAGGATGTTATGGAAAAATCTGAGGAAATAGTACATAGATGCGAAAATGGAAAATTTTGAGTTTTGTATAAGACATAACATAATATTTTCAGAGTTAAAGCTGTATAAAATGGGATTAACTGAAAATGCCATGTGTAAAGTTTGTATGATAAAAGAGGAAGGAATTTTGCACATATTTCTGTCATGTACAGAGTTACAAGCTTTTAAACTGAAAATAACAAATGTGGTAAAAGAATTGTTGGAGGATAAAGGGGATGAAATTGAGAATGAACAATTTTTAGTTAACATAGATTGTGAAAAACAGAGTGTGATAAATATGTTCTTGACCGTGGGGAGGTATACAATATGGCGGAGAAGGAATTTAGTTACAAAGGAAAAGAAGAAGTTGGATTTGTGGATTAGTTTTAAAAGGAAATTGGAAGACTATATAAAGACATTAGAGGAGTACTTTAAGAGTGAGGGCAAGATGCAGATACTTAATGAATTGATAGGGAAAAATAATCCATTTATCAAAAATACATTGAATGGATTAAAATTGAATTTGGAAAAGAGGGGTGAGGTCTGATAAATATATGAAGGTTGACAAAAGTGTATAATTGAATGTATGTTGAATGAATGTAAAAGCATGCCCAATCTCGTCTGATCTCGGAAGCTAAGCAGAGTCGGGCCTGGTTAGTACTTGGATGGGAAACCGCCTGGGAATGCCATGTGCTGTAAGCTTTATGTTTTTTCTGAAAATATAAAGAGTGTCTGAATGTCTTAACACTCTGAGGTCTGAGGTATCGCCGGCGATACCACCACGGTTTTTTTCTTACCAGTGTGAAAGAGACTCAAAATACTCTGTCAATGTTGCACATACAATTAAGAGTTATACACCATTTTAATCTGTGGAATATCTTCTTTTATTTGTGTACACTCAGAGTAAAAACAAAATGTTATGCTTTTTGTAAAATAAAGAAAACTAACATGATGCATGATCTCTCGTCTCCCTGTGAAGGAGGTCCAATCTGATAGTTCTCAGAAAAAGAACTGTAACTTAGTGAATACTAATCACAAAAAAAATAGACTTATGTCTAAAAAAACGTTGAAATGTCAGGTTTTTCAATTGTGTAAGTCAAATCGAAAACAAACATTCTGTGTTTATGTAATCTGTATGAAAAGAGAGCCATGTCAGAAATCCGTGATTCAGCTCATTATCCGGTAATGCGGCCACGCCCACGGAGCGAGCGCTATTCAGACGCAAATTCGGAGTCAATACATGCATTCATCGTCTCAATCGTGTATTTATTGTCTTGAAAAGTGTTTTGAATAGCAATAGTTAGCGATCTCTGTCCTCTGTTAGTTCGGTTAGTTCCTGGATTGCCTATTCTTCTTTAGTGCTCAGGCATTTGTGGACTAAAGGTGTACAGAGCACCCTCCGGATACGAGTATGAATTGAAAACACAGTATCCAGCACTCACAGTGATGACAATAAATCCTGAATAAATATTACTCCTCTGTATAGAAAATTGACAAACATATGAGAATCCATCAATATTTCTCCAGATGTGCATGCTTTTAAGCTAAAAGCCTATATGAAATGCCATAGAGGTAACATAACTGTTCAGACACTTTGCATCACAGAAATACATTATATTTTAAATAGGGCTGTCAAAAATAGCGCGTTAACGACGTTAATTAGTTGTTTGTTGTTAATTGCGTCAATTTTTTTAACGCATTTCACGCATGCGCAGTGTGACAAATTATTCAGTTCAGGAAAGTCAGGGAAGTGGTTGGGAGCAAGGTGAGCAAAGTGGGCCTATTGATGCATTCAAATATAAAAAAAAATAAATGATGATGGTACAGTTAACAAGTACAAGGTTATTTGCAAGATTTGTAACAAGGAGTTTCAATTTCACCGGAGCTGTTCAAGCTTGAGGTACCATGTCAACGGCAAACATGCGTTTGCTGGGCCGTCAGGTTCAGCAAGTGGTTTGCGCCAGACCACGCTGAATGTTCACAGGCCATTAACAAAATCAACCTCAGATAATTTGACCAACACAATAGCAAAATGGATTGCAAAGGATTGTAGACCCATTAGCATTGTAGAAGACTCAGGTTTCCTTCTGGAATGAATTAAATCAAGTCAAATATCAATAACATGTATGTATGTATGTATGTAGTGTTAATTTCGTCAGACAAGACGAAATATGTTTTTTTCATGACTAAAACGAGACGATGGCAAGACTGCACCACTGTCCAAAAACGCTCACTAAGACTAAATTAACATGAATTTGACGAAAAAAGACGAGACAAAAATGTTTTGCATAAAATAAAAACTAAGATAAAATCTTAAAATTTTCGTCTACAATCGTCTCTGCTTTTTTATCAGCTGTTACACCTTTAAAATATTCAGAGTTCGGATCCCGCTTATTACATTGCTACCTACCAAATAAATCAATAATTTGACACAAATTTATGATTTAAAAAGGAGTTTATTGATTTAAAAACGATTGTATTGCTTCCGCTAAAGAAAATAGTGCGCTCCGTTTCTACGGTTAGAATCCTGTGTGTTCATGGCAACGCTCTGTTTTTCATGGCGACGTTAGCAGCGGTCTGTTATCAAGAAACTAACAAAAAAAGCATTCTGGTTAAGAGGACCATCCTGGTTAAGAGGAATGCCAAGGAAACGATGGGACATTACAAAGACAAATATTATGGTGTGTAGTATGTTTCAGCTTGATTTAAACCACCATTATTTGGCTGTGTTAATAAACGGACATAATATGAAAATTAAGTATCTGTGTCCTGTTATTTATCTTTTGGTATGCATTTCAGAAAAAAAAAATGGTTAGGATTCAGGTGTACTGTAATTGCAAATAGTGATTAATCCTGATTAATCCACTGAAAATTCTGATTAATTTGATTAAAAATTTTAATCATTTGACAGCCCTAATTTTAAAGAATCTAATAGAATACCATTATTTTAAATTGTAATAATATTTCACAGTATTGCGTTTTTTTTCTGTATGTTTGATTTACACCATGATGAGATTTGAATCATGATCACAGAGGGTTTTTTCACAGCCTACCTGTCTGAAAGAGCTCATTATTTATGCAGCTCATTAGAGCTCTTTATGCGATTCTTTTGTCTTCTCAGATGAGAATCAGCCATTATTCATGAGGATTCACGCCTCCACGCATACTGTTTCTTGACCAAAGATGTTTTTAGAAAATTTAAATCTCTCTATTGTTGTATATGAAGGAGTAGGAAGGATAATTTTTACTTTCATTTTGAAGTAAAAACTCTAGTCAACAATCTCCAGTACCCAGAAGTCTTGTGAACACAGATTTAATATTATTTTTTGGCCTTTTTCAGTGACTACATTCAGCAAACATGTACATACATGCTCCTCATATATTATTGTAGCCTAGTTTGTGCTGAATACAGTGTAATGACACTTTTGTCATTTTTATGTTTATGAACAATTGAAAAAAGCACAAATGTCAGGGCATGTCAAAACTTCTCCAGACCCCAAATCAGCCTCAGACTCCAGAGGGTTAAATAGGCCACTCTTGGCTGCAGATTTCGCTTACAGCCATACCACTCTGAGCACGCCCGATCTCATCTGATCTTGGAAGCTAAGCAGAGTCGGGCCTGGGCAACGTTTCCCAAAAGCATCGTAAGCTTAAGTTGATCGTAGCTCCATTGAAACAATGGAGTCCAATTTCAATGGAGCTACGATCAACGTAGGCTTACGATGCTTTTGGGAAACGCTGCCCTGGTTAGTACTTGGATGGGAGACCGCCTGGGAATACCAGGTTGCTGTAAGCTTTATGTTTTTTCTGAAAATATAAAGAGTGTCTGAATGTCTTAAATAACTTGGCTGCAGATTTCTCTTACGGCCATACCACTCTGAGGGCGCTATTGAGCTACAGGAAGTGTGTTTGGCTGCAGTTAGGAGAGGAAGGCTCTCCTCCATTTTGTTTTTCTTACTTGTTTGTTGTTGTTTTTTTGTGTTCTTTCATACTTTTCGTTTATTTTTTGTTTTGTTTTTTTTTCTTTTAAACCTCCTAACAGCATCTTTTGCTGGTTGGAGGGTGGTTAAACCTTTTTCTTTTTTTGCTATTATCGACGGATTAATGGATAACGATACTGGACTGGCTGGAGGAAGACGCATGGCAAACAACACTGGACTGGTGGGAGGAAGACGAACGGCAAACGACACTGGACTGGCGGGAGGACCACGAACGGCAAATGACACTGGACTGGCAGAAGGACCACGCACAGCAAACGACTCTGGACTTGCGGGAGGAAGACAAACGGCAAACGACACTGGACTGGCGACACGAAGCTGGAAACAGCAGAAGGGCAACAGTACTTTCGGGTGATGCACAGCCATCAGGTGAAGACTTGTAGGCTGTGCATGAACCCAGACCACCTATTGAAGGACTGCCCGAATTTTACGTGCTATAAGTGCGAGGAAAGGGGACATTTTGCATGGGACTGCAATGCGGTCAGGTGCCCAGAGTGTCAGGAAGTTTTAAATAAATGTGAATGTTGGATGGAGGGAGAGGATGGAGGGAGAGGAAGGAGGAAGGGAAAAACAGGTGGACGGACAGGTGCATGAAGGAAACAACGCGGAGGATGGACAAACTGATGAAGCACAAGAGGAAGAAGGACTACAGAAAGAAATGGAAGGAGCAACAAGCAGCAGAGAGGAAGGAGAATGTGAGAAAGACAACTGTAATAATAGCGAACAAACGATCGAGCAGGACACTCAATGGACGGAAATGGAAATATCGGACAGTTTTAATAATTTTATGGAGGACGCGGAGAGAGATGGACAAGGTAGGATGGATCAAAATAAAGAAACGAACAGTGAGGAAGAAATAAAGATCGACAGCATGGACAAAGACAGAGGGGGGAGAGGACAAATAAGAAGAAGAACATTGAAGGTAAAACCAAATTTGGAAGGTGCAAGGAAAAAAAATAATGACAAAAAGTAACAGATACGATGTGTTAAGGGGCTTGGAGGGAGACAATGGTGAATAATGGTTTTTAAGTATTTATTTGTCTTTCTTTTAATGGTATTAAGTTGTGTTACTTTTAATGCAAGGGGACTGTTGGATATGGGGAAATTTGAAAAAGTAAAAGAGAAATTTAAAAGGGAAGTTATTATTGCACTACAAGAAACATTGGAGAGAAAATGTTATGATTGATTATAAAAAGAGGTGGGATGGTGGTATTTTTTATATGGGAGATGGGAGGTTTGGAAGAGGTGTGGCTTTTTTAATGAAGGATGATGTTTTTAAAGTGAGTAAAGTTGTGTATAAGGACAGGATGGGGAAATGCATGGTAGTTGAGACAAAGTATGAAGGAAGAGATTTGATTTTAGTAAATGTACATGCACCAGTGGAGGAGAAGGAAAAGAAAGAGTTTTTTAATGTTTTAAGAAATATTGTAAAGAAGTATAAAGAAATAATAATGATGGGGGATTTAACACAGTTTTTAGCAAGCAAGATATGGCTGAGGGAATGGTTTTTAAAACTGATACGGGAAGGAAAGAATTAAAAGCATTAATGGAGGAAAATAATATGATAGATGTGTGGAGAGAAAGGAATGAACAGAAAAAAGAATTTGAAAAGAAGACAAATTGTGGGGAGTTTTGTATGCCAAACTAGAATTGACTTCGTTTTATGTAGTAGAAATGTGGAGAATTTTATTGAAAAGATTAAGTATGAGGAAACAAGTTTTAGTGATCACAAGTTTTTATTTTTTATTGTAGACTGGAGTAAAATGCAAAGAGGGCCGGGAGTATGGATTTTAAATACGCAGGTTTTAAAGAATGAAGATAATGTTGCAAAAGTTAAAGAAATTATAGAAAAAGAAAAGGAAAATGGAATGTATGAAGAGGATAAGAGAATATGGTGGGAGAAGCGAAATATGTGGTGGAGGGAGAAAAATGTACAAAGTTGTTTTTTGATTTGGAAAAAAGAAAGGGAAAGCTGAAACGATAAAGAAATAAGAGGGAAAAAATGGGGAAATTGTAGAAAGGAATGAAAAAAAATTAAGAAATAAGGTATTTTTATGAAGATCCTTTTATAAAGGATTGAGATTTTATATAAGGGTGCACTAACAAGGATTAAATGTAATGGGTTTTTAACAGACTGTTTTAAAATCACACGATCAATTAGGCAGGGTTGTCCGCTCTCTGCATTGTTATATTCACTTGTTTCAGAACCATTAGGATTGGCAATTAGACAAAAAGAGGGAATACATGGGATTGAAATAGAAGAAAATAAGGCTGAGGGGAAAGTTTTTCAATATGCAGATGACACGACAATAATTGTAAAGGGAAAAGGGAGTGTTAAAGAAGTAATGAATGTTGTAAATGAGTATTGTAGAGGGTCTGGAAGTAAAGTAAATGAGGACAAAACAGTATATATGAGATTTTGTAAAGCTATGGTTTTAACAGATTGTTTTAAGTTCAAGGAAGTGGAAGAAATTAGGATTTTAGGAGTTTTAATGGGGAAGAATGAAAGGAAAGTGAGAGATGAAATGTGGGAGCAACTAGTTACAGATATAGGGAGGAGGTTACATTTTTGGAAATTAAGAACTTTAAACTTGAAGGGGAAGGTTTTAATATTAAATGTTTTAATGGTTTCTAAATTGTGGTATGTTTTATATGTGTCTGAAATACCGTTATGGACAGAACAGAGGTTGAAGAAATGTTTTCTTTACTTTTTATGGGAGGGGAAGCCTGCAAGGATTGCACACAACACGATTTTAGGGGCGTTGGAAAAGGGGGGCTTAGGATTAATGGATTTGGAACAACGGAAAAATGCGATGAGAGTAAAAATTGTTAAGAAATATCTAAATGAGAAGAACAATACTGAGTGGAAGAAAACAATGAAATACGAGATGAATCCAATCTGTGGCACTTGGGTAAAATATAAATGTCCATTGCAAAACAAAAAAACAGTACTTTTTGTCCATGAAATATTGATATACTATCCATTGTTTGTATAACATTTCTTCTGAATGATCTGCTCTAAGTCATCGTTCTTCAAGAAATAATGCAATTTTAGCAACGTTTATGTTGTAAAACTGTATACAATCATATCTAACAAACAAATGAGCTGTGCCCAAAGTATATTTTTCAAAATAGTGCAGCAGTTTTAGTTATAATATCCAAGCAGTGCTCTCAGAGTTGTATATCCTCCTGATATTGTCATTGTAGTAAATCTCACAAACAAAACTTTCAGCCAATGCCACGATCCAACAACGTGTGTTCCGTTTCTTCCGCATGCATGCACATCTACACAGACACACATCAGTCTCGAATATTATGCAGCAAGCCATAAATTGTATAAAATAATCGTGCACAAATGTGGCTGGAATTAGCTGAGGTAAAGTGATGGCTCACAAACAGCAGCGGCATCTAACTGTCACTCAAGTGACCACGCCCTTAATTATGCAGAACTTTAAGGCTTAATATAATTTAAAAGAATGACTTAGAAAAAAATTCACCCCCCTCAGAGTTGTCATGAAGGGCAAAATTAGCAGTATAGACCAAAACCACAATTTGAACCAACTTGTAAACATTTTTTTTCTGCTATAAACTTGGCCAATTTAACATGGGACTCAATGAGATTCTGCTTTCTTTTGGAGCCTGTCCCTAGCGGCCAGTCGATGAATCGCAGTTTAAGTTACTTCCGTATTGGCTTCACGAGAGACTGGGGGAGGTTGCCGCTTGCTTAAATAGCCCACTCTTGGCTGCTGATTTCGCTTACGGCCATACCATCATGAGGGCGCTATTGAGTACCACATTGTGTTTGTCTGCAGTAGGCGGGAGAGGCTCACCAAACTTTTTGTGTGTTAAGTTTTGTTTTGTGTTGAAGTCTTATTTTTATTAGAAGTTTAAGTTTTTTTGTTTTGTTTGTCTAAGTTGTTCCTCCCAGCAGCTTGTGCTGTTTGGGAGGAATTTTGTTATTTTGCGTCTGTTTTTTGTTTGTTTATAATGGATGGATCAACAGTAAATGACATGGCAACGGCGGAGGAAAAACGGCATGGGAATGACAATGGACTGGCTAAACGACGACGAGATGACAGCGAAAAGGATAAGGAAGCAAGAAAGGAAGTTGGGAAGTGAGTGTATTTAAAATAAGCGACAGTAACGGTGGATGTGGGACAAGTGAAAGATGCAAGGGTGGCAGACATCATTAAAGCAGTGACGGAGCAGATCGGAGACGGGAGGATTTTGGCAGTTAGACCCAAACAAGCAAAAGAATACGAGGTAACACTGGAACGTGAGGGCGATACAGAGGTTTTAATGGATGGGCTCACAATTAATGGTGTCAACTGTGAAGTCAAATGACTGCAAAACGGGATTACGTTGTCTCGTTCATGCATCTGCCTGTTTACATTGCTGATGAAGAGATTTTAAACAAACTAGAGAGTTGGGGGGTATCCCCCAACTCAAAAATTAAGTGAAGAATGTATCTGGGCACTAGTATTGAGGACGGGACGAGGTTTGTGAAAACAAGGTTCCCGAAGGAAGTTGCCTCCCTCCCGTACAGCACGAAAATAGAGACAGCAGAAGGACCGCAATACTGTCGGGTGATGCACAGCCACCAGGTGAAAACCTGTCGGCTGTGCATGAGCCCTGACCATGTGGTCAAAGATTGTCCGGATTTTAAGTGTTTTAAGTGCGAGGAGAGGGGGCACTTTGCAAGAGACTGCAACGCTGTACGGTGCCCGGATTGTAAGGAAGTTTTAAATAAGTGTGAGTGCTGGATGGGGAGCGAGGAGGAGGAGGAGCAGCGCGTGGACGGGCAGATGCATGAGCGAGACAACGAGGAGCAAGAAGAGGAGTCGAGAGTACTACAAAACAGTGAAACAACAGGAAATACAAATACTGAGGAACAAGAGGGAGAATATAATGGACAGGCAATACAGTCGCAACAAGAGGAGGAAACATGGACACAGATGGACTTGACTGAAGGTTTGGAGAGCGCTTTGGTTGCTGTGGATTTAAATGAACAGAGGAATAAAGAACAGATTGCTGTACAACAAGTGGGAGATGGATGGACTCAAATGGATATGACTGAAGGTTTGCAAAGTGTGTTGGATATTGTGGAACTTAATGAACAAAGAAATAAGGACGAAACTGATGCCTTGTATGTTAAAATAAGAATTTTAAAATCAATTCTCACATTTATGGGAAGCCAGTGTAATTGTGAAAGAACCGGTGTAATGTGTTCACGAGGAGAAGTACGAGTGAGCACACGAGCGGCAGAATAAAGAAGGGTATATAATTAGTTTGGATTTTGAGAAAGCGTTTGATAGAGTGGAACATGATTTTTTATTTGGAGTTTTAAAGAGTTTTGGTTTTGGAGAGAATTTTATTAAATGGATTAGGATTTTACACAAAGGTGCAGTAACGAAAATTAAATGGATGGTTTTTTAACACAGTGTTTTAAAATTACGAGATCAATAAGGCAAGGATGTCCATTGTCAGCTCTTTTATATTCTTTAGTTTCTGAACCACTAGGTATGGCCATAAAACAAGAAGAGGGAATAAAAGGAATTGGTGTCGAGGGAGAAGAGAACAAAATATTTCAATATGCAGATGATACTACAGTAATGGTAAAGAGTCTAGAGAGTGTTAAAAAAGCAATGAGAATCTTACAGGTGTTTTGTTAGGGATCAGGTTCTAAAATAAATGCAGAAAAAACTGTGTATATGAGATTTGGAAGGGTGCCAGATTTAACAAATAATTTTGTTTTTAAAGAAACAAAAGAAATAAAGATTTTAGGTGTATTAATGGGAATGGATGAAAAAAAAGCTAGGGGAAGCAATGTGGGAAGAATTATTAGGGGGTATTGAAAAAAGGTTGAAATTTTGGAAACTAAGAACTTTAAGTTTAAAAGAGAAGGTTTTAGTCCTGTATGTTTTATATGTGCCAGAAAAAAATGCTGAAAAAAATGTTTTTTTAGATTTTTTATGGGACGGGAGGCCTGCAAGAATTGCATACAACATGTTAATAGGAGCAGTGGGGAAAGGAGGATTGGGCTTGATGGATTTTGAACAAAGAAAGAATAGTTTAAGAGTGAAAATAATAAAAAAAGTACTTAGATGAAGAAAATAAAATGGCATGCTAGAAATCAATGGAATATTTTTTTAAGTAAATGTGGTAAGTTTAACTTGGGGGATAATATACTGTGGAAATTTTCTTTAAAAAATGGTGGGAGGTGGGAATTACAAAAGTAAGAGATGTTTTGTATGAGTTTAAAGAGGGGTTTTTACCCAGACAATATGTTATTGATGCAATGGAAGTAGCAAAAGAAGAGTACAGCAAACAAGAAATAACAAATAAATATGAAATCATTAAAAATGCTATACTAAAAGGCTGGATTAAAAGAATAGAGTGTATGGAAGAAGAGCCAAAAGAGAAGAACATTTATGTGAAACTGGAGGAAAAATTGTGTGATTTTAAAGAATGTACTGTAAAAATGTTTTATTGTGTTTTTAGAGATGGTGTTTTTAAAGAGCCAATTGTAAATAAGTACTGGGTGGAGAAATTCAAAGATTTAAAAGAAGAGAGTATATGGAGAATCATGAGAGGAAAATGTGTGGAGACAAAGTTGGAATGTTTGGATTATTTTATAAGACATAATGTGGTTTTTACTGAGTCTATTTTAAACAAAATTGGGATGGAACAAAATGCAATGTGTAAGTGTGCCAAGAAAAGGAAGAATGGATTTTACATATGTTTTTATATTGTAAAGAATTGGAGGATCTTTTAAAGAAATGTAAATGTGTGGTTCAAGAATTGACTGTGGAGTGGGATGAAAATGGAATGGAATGGAACAGAGTGGTGATGTTTGGATGGGAGAAGAAGTGTCGAAACAAAAAGTTAATAAATCTGTGGCTGATGTTGATGAAAAGTGCAATATGGGAAAGAAGAATTGTGGTGAAAAAAATAAAACTTTTTTGGATGTTTGGACTGTGTTTAAAAGAAAAACAGAAGTGTACATGGAAAGACTTTATGTGTATTTTAAAGGTGAAAATATGTTGGATGCTTTTTATCATGTTTTTACTCCACAAGTTTGTTGTGTTTTAAAGCAGTGGTTCTCAAACCTGTCCTGGCACTGCACATTTTGAATATCACCCTCATCTAACACACCTGATTCAAGTCATCAGCAAATTAGTAGAGACTGCAAGAGTTGAATTGGGTGTGTTAGATGAGGGAGACCTGCAAAATGTGCAGTGGTGGGGGGTCCCCAGGACAGGTTTGAGAACCACTGTTTTAAAGGATCTAATGTGGAAGCTGCCGGGGAGTGAAGGAGATTTCTGAATTATTTATGTAGATGTGTGGTGTAAGGTAAATGTGTGATATGTTATGTAAAGGAGGAATGTGATGTAAAGGAGAAATGTGATGTAAAGGAGAAATGTGATGTTAAGGAGAAATGTGATGTAGAGGAGAAGTGTAATGTAAAGGATATATGTGATGTAAAAAAAAAAAATCTCGTCTGATCTCGGAAGCTAAGCAGAGTCGGGCCTGGTTAGTACTTGGATGGGAGACCGCCTGGGAATACCAGGTGCTGTAAGCTTTATGATTTTTCTGAAAATATAACGAGTGTCTGAATGTCTTAAATAGCCCACTCTTGGCTGTAGATTTCACTATACCATACTAAACCATACCACTCTGAGCACGTTTGGTACAATCCAGGAAGTGTTTGACTGCAGAAGGGAGAGATAAGCTCTCCCATGTGCTTTCTCTGCTTTATTTGTTTGTTTATTGAAGTTTTAAAACTCCAATCAGTTTATCTGCTTGGAGGAATACAGTTTTAAAATTATGGACGGATCAAACAGTAAAGACCCAGGAACGGCAGGAGGAGCAGAAATGGTGATCGACCAAGATGCAATGGACAGTGGATTGAGAGAGCTAAATGGATTGAACAAGTTGTCTGATGGACAGAAAAGCGGTAAGAAGAAAGTGGAATACTGAAGGAAGCAACAGTGGTGATGGATATAATGGAAAACAAAGGAATAAAGGTAGAAGATATACTCAGAGCAGTGACAATGAAAATCGGAAATGGTAAACTACTGGCATTGAGACCAAAGAATACTTTGGAATATGAACTGACTTTGACATGTGCAGATGACTGCGAAGATCTGATCAATGGGGTGGAAATTAAGGGACAACTGTGTGGAGTAAGGAGGATGGAGTTGAAGGAATGTGTGGTCTCTTTTATCCACCTGCCTGCATATGTGGAGGATGGAAAGATCGAAGATAAGTTAAAGCTGTGGAGAGTTACCCCCATAACAAAAATAAGGAGGAGATTGTACCCTGGAACGGACATCACAGACGGCACAAGGTATGTCAAGATAAGATTTCCAAAGGAGGTAACATCGCTGCCTTATGGTGCGTTCACACCGGACGCGAATGAAGCGGTAAGCGCGAGTGATTTACATTTTAAGTCAATGCAAAGATGCAAATTTACATCCTGCGCCGTGATTCGCGCGAATGACGCAAGTTGAAAAATTTGAACTTTGGCGACTTTCCGCGCCGCGTTAACCAATCAGGAGCTTGCTCTAGTAGTGACGTGACGTAGCGAGCTGAGGCAGAAATTCGAAACAACAATGGACATCTTACATACATTTTACATCTTACATCTTCATACATTTATAGAAACAGAAATAAAAAGGATCGTGTTTGAAAGAAAGTGAGTGAGGAGGTATATATATATATATATATATATATATATATATATATATATATATATATATATATATATATATATAGCTCTAATTGAGTAAAGACTGTTTTTTACAACTTATCAGATTGTCTGACCTCCTCACTCACTTTCTTTCAAACACGATCCTAGTCCATTGTACACATATTAAGACTACAAGCCAACTAAAGTCGACCAATTGAGCTTATTCGCTGTAATTTACAATTATTTCCCCACTGACAAGTTGTGTTTATTCAGAGGAAGTGTGCAGAAAGCAGTGGGAGAGTCTGGGACACATAAAGGAGCGGGAGAGCCCCTCTCATGATGCGTGAAGGGATTTTCACACGCGAATGAAGTAGGTAAACTCAAAATGTTCAAGCGTCCAACTACGCGCGATTTATTCGCGCAAGTCGCGTCTGGTGTGAACGCAGCATTATAGTGCCAAATTTGAAACATCAGACGGAGAAAGGTACTTTAGGGTCATTCATGATGGACAGATTAAACTCTGCCGAATGTGCATGCAACCTGGTCCTATTTTCAAGGACTGTCCAGATTTTAAATGTTTTGATTGTGCTGAGCAAGGCCATTTTGTGAGAGATTGCAAAGCGGATAAGTGCTTAGACTGTAACAAAGTTTTTATGAAATGTGTCTGTGAAATAGAAAGTGAAGTGGATAAAAGCAATGAAGAGACTGAGGGTGCGTTCACACTTGTCATGTTTGGTTCGATTAAAACGAACCCTGGTGCGATTGCTCTGTTAGTTCGGTTCATTTGAACATATGTGAATGCTGCCATCCGAACCCTGGTGCGCACCAAACAAACGGACCGAGACCGTTGAAAAGATGGGTCTCGGTCCGCTTCCAAACGAACTCTGGTGCGGTTCGAATGATATATGAACGCAACACGGACCAAAGACATGTAACCGAACCAAAAACAGGAAGACGAGACCCTAAAAAGGACTGAATCTTCACGCATGTCGTTTTTTCTCGTCATAGTCACGAGTTTGCCCATCACAGGCATCAGATGCGCGTCTCCATGCAGCAGATCGTTTGTGTGTGTGACGGATGGATTCCCGCCGCTGTTTTGACTACTTTACATATTTTATAAGCTCTTCACGAGTTCCCAGCTGGCCAAAATACCATCACATGCAATGTGACTAAATGTTTTTTTTCTTCTTTGAACCAAAACGAACCAAACTACAAGTGTGAACGCACCCTGAAACAGTAAATGTTGGAAGTACTCTGAGTGAATTTGAACAGAACACGCAGAAAGAAAGAAATTGGGTGTTTTCAAAAGACTTAAAGAGGCTGGACAAAAAATTGAGATGGTAACAGAAACAAAGGATAGTGTGGGGAAAATAGGGAAAACTGATGAAAATAAGAAAATTGACAAGGAGATGAGTGTATCCTCAATTTTATGCATTGTTCCTATGAGTAAGGAAATAGAAGGAAATTTATTGTGTAATGTGAACATGGATGAAATGGAGAAAGAAGTCGAGGTTAACAGAAGAGACAGAGCTAATAATGATGATGAAAAGAAGGTTGAAACTCAACAGGTTAAGAATCAACAGGGAAAGAAATTTAGGGGAGCATGTGTGGCAAAATATGAAGCAATACCTAATCTGAATCTTGTGTTGAGAAAACAAAAGATAAGGAGAATGGCCTTAAAGAAAAAAAGAGAGAGAACGTGTGCTGAAGTTTATTTGAGAGCTCTTGACATGGAATAGTTGAAAATATTTATTTGAAGGTAAAGCATGTACTGTGAATGTAAAACTGAATAAAAATGTTTGTATTATTTCCATGTTTTTTAAAAAAGTGAAAGTGTAAATATTTGGTTTTATGAATAAAAAATAAAAAAAAAGCACGCCCAATCTCATCTGATCTTGGAAGCTAAGCAGAGTCGGGCCTGGTTAGTACTTGGATGGGAGACTGCCTGGGAATACCAGGTGCTGTAAGCTTTATGTTTTTTCTAAAAATATAAAGAGTGTCTGAATGTCTTAAATGGCCCACTCTTGGCTGCAGATTTCGCTTACGGCCATACCACTCTGAGTACGCCCAATAGTGGCACAGTCCAGGGAGGCAGTTGGTGAAGATCTAACAGGGGAAACTTTGTGTTTAAAACAGTGTTATTTTGTTTTTTTATTGCTGGTATTAACCTCCATCGTTATAAGTTAATGTTTATTTTGGGTTTATAGCTTCCCCAGCAGCGGTTTGCTGTTTGGGGGTCCAGCAAAAGACTGTTTCGTGCTTCTCCAGGATAGATGTAGAAAGCATGGCAGCAAACAAAGGAAGCAAGATGAGGGGAGGACAAACAAACAACAGACCAGGCATGCAGAGGGACAACGGGAGTGGACTGCAAACCTCTAAACGTGGACAATGAACAAAGGGAAGGAGGAATCAACAGAAGAGAGGTATGTGGAGAACGCCATGAGGGTTGTCTCAAAGATTTGACGGTGGAAGTGACAGGAACAGAGAAAATTTCAATGATGGACTTATTAAGAGGTGTAAAGAAGGAGTGTGGTGAAGTAGTAGGATGCAGAGTGAGAGGATAAAGGTCATATGAAATTACATTGAAGGATGATGTGACAAAGAATAAATTAATGGATGGAGTAAGAGTAAAAGGAGCAATGGTACATGCCAGACACATTGTGAACAATGAGATGGTGGTGTCTTTCATTAACCTGCCAGTTTACTTGGAAGACCAGAAGATTCTGGCAAAGTTGGATGAGTGGGGAGTGAAACCGCTGTCTGCCATAAAACCGCTGTCTGCTAGTATGATTTCTGTTACTTCAGTAAATGCAAATGGGTTAAGAAATATGAATAAGTTGAAGGAATTAAAATTTATGTATAGAAGTGATATAATTTGTATTCAAGAAACGAACTGGGATGATGAAAAAGTGAAAGAAGTAAGGGAAGTATGGAAGGGAGACATATACTTTAATAATGGTGCAAGAAACGCAAAGGGTGTAGCAATAATGATTAAAAAACATAGGATTGAAAATGTAATGCAGGTGTATAGGGACCAGGTAGGGAGAATTTTGGTTATAGAATTTAAATACAAAGAAATGGAATTCAGACTATTTAATTTATATGTTACCAATGTGGAAAATGATAAGAGGAGGTGCATAGAGGAGCTAAAGGATGTAATTGTTGGAAGGTGCATAATAGTGGGCGATTTTAACATTATATGTAGTAGATTGGATGTTGGGAAAGTGGGGAGTTTCAGGTGGGAAAAATCAAGATTAATGTTAATGGAAGTAATGAGGGATAAGGGATTACTAGATGCATGGAGAAATGAGAATCCGGAGAAGAGACAGTTCACAAGAAGACAGATGAAAGAAGGTATGAGCTGAAAACAGAGTAGGATTGACCTTGTGTTGGTACAAGGAGACACCGTAAGCTATATAGATGAAGTAAGACATCAGAGGAATAACTTTAGTGATCATGATGGGGTTAGATTTGGAATCAAAGTTGGAAGGAGAGAGGTGGGTGGGGGGATGTGGATATTAAATGCAGGGTATATTGAGGAAGAGGAGTATAGACAACAGATGAAAGAATTATTACTTTTGGAAAATCAGTGGTTGGAGGAATGCTTAGAGGAAAATAAATTAAATGATGATATTGGAAAGAGATGGGAGGAGGTAAAGAATAAAATTAAAGTTTTAAGCATGAGGTATAGCAAGAAAAGAAAAGATGATGAAGGAAGAAAGGGAGCTCAGGGAGCAAGTGAGGGTGGAACTCAGCAGAGTAGATGATGAAGAAGGATATTGTATAGGAAAGTATATAGAAGCGAAAATGAAATTAGAGAGATATGAGAGGGAAATATGTAGAGGAGCAATTTTGAGAAGTAAGGCAAAATATGCACTGGAAGGAGAGAAGTGTATGGGGTATTTCCTGGGTTTGAAAAAAAGAAGGCAAAGTAAAACATATATCTGAAATACATTCAAAAAGAGAGACATAATAACAGACTATATAGAGATCTTGGAGAGGGTACAAGAGTTTTATGGTGATTTGTATAAGAGAGGATGTGTGGATGAGGCAAGTACAGAGGAAGTACTGAAATGTGTAGAGAGTGAGCTGGGGGAGGAAGATAGAAGATGGTGTAATAGAGGCCGATACAGATACAGATTATAAAATACTTACCAAAATCTTAGCAAATAGGATGAAAAGAGTAATAGGGGGCATCATTCAGCCAACACAAAGTTACAGCATTCCAGGAAGAGACATATCAGACACAATTGGAACGATCAAAGATGTAATTGAGTATATGAAGAGAGATGGGAACAGTGGGATATGCTGGGGATTGACTGGAACAAGGCCTTCGATAGGGTTGAACACAAATTTTTATTTAAGGTCTTAGAAAAGTTTGGTTTTGGGGAGAGAATGGTAGGATGGGTGAGGAGATTGTATGGAAGTGCAAGAAGCTGTGTAAAGGTGAACGGGATATTGACGGATACATTTGATGTGGGAAGGTCAGTGCGGCAAGGCTGCCCCCTATCTGCTTTATTATATGCCCTTTCAGTAGAACCTTTGGCCTCGCTAATTAAGAGAGATAAGAGAATAAAAGGAATTGAGTTGCCATATGGTGGGAAGTGTGTAATTAACCAGTATGCCGATGACACAACGGTGACGGTAAGGGAGATTGGCAGTGTGAGAAATGTTTTAGAGTTAGTAGAAAAAATATGGAAAGGCATCAAGGGCGAAAATAAACAGAAAAATCTGAATTAATATATATAGGTGAAGTAGAAAGAGCTGATGTAGGTGTGAGGGTGGAGGAAAAGTACATGAAGGTGTTGGGTGTATATTTGGGGGTAGTTTCTAAAGAGGCAAGGGATATAACATGGACTGGAGTGATAAATAAGATAAGAACAGTTTGTACTGCATGGAAAGGAAGAAAATCAAGGATAAAAGGGAAAATAATTGTGGTTAATAATTTTATGCTGTCAGTATGTGTATATGTAATGAGTGTAATTGAAATGCCTGAGTGGGTGATGAATGAGTTAAATAAAATCATAGAGGATTTTATATGGGAAGGAAAGGGAGTTAAAATTGCACAAAAAACATTGGTAGCAAGAAAACAAGAAGGTGGATTAATGCTGATTGATTTAGAAAAAAAAAGTTGGCAAAAAAATATATATAAAAATATATATGGAAGGAAGATGGGAGTTCGGTTGGAGAGAATTTTTGAAGAAATACATTGATGAGGTAGGAAGAATGGGAGAGTATGGGTGGTGTATGGGCTTCAAACAGTCAATGATGGTAGGAGTTCCAGACATATACAGGGAGGTTATGGAGGCATGGAGGCAGTTCCTGCCGGAAATAGAGTATGATTGCACAGAGGTGCACACATTTATAAATTTGCCATTGTTTTTAAATGAGAAATTTAAACACAACAATAGAACATTGTATGAGCCCAAATTCTTAGAAGCCGGAATAAGGCAAGTGAAAGATATTATTTATGAAGTTATTCCAGGTTTTCTCAGAAAGAACTGTATATATGACTCAGTGTATGAGTTAGATGGCATGGAGAGCAGAGAGAAGGTGAATAAAATATATGAAAGAATTAGAGCAAGTCTACCGTCGAAATGGGTGAATGTGATAGAAAGAAGTTGTGTAAGGAAAAAACAACAAGATTTGCCTGAGATGTACATAATGAAAGACGAGGAGAGATATAACATAAAAAGCATTAATGTAAAGAAAGTCTATGACCTGTTAATAATAGACCAAATAAAAGAGCCAGCATCTGAAAAAGTATGGAGTAGGGTGTTTGATGACTTATGGTGCGTTCACACCAGACGCGAATGAAGCGATAAGCGCGAGTGATTTACATATTATGTCAATGAAAGACGTAAATTGACATCCTGCGGCGCGAATTGAGTGATTTGCGCAAGTTGAAAAATCTGAACTTTGGCGAATTTCCGCGCCACGTTAACCAATCAGGAGCTTGCTCTAGTAGTGACGTGACGTAGCGAGCTGAGGCAGAATTTTGAAACAATAATGGAGAACAAAATCATTGTCGCTGTACATCTTCATACATTTATAGAAACAGAAATAAAAAGGATCGTGTTTGAAAGAAAGTGAGTGAGGAGGTCGGACAATCTGATAAGTTGTAAAAAACGATCTTTACTCAATTAGAGCTATATATAAAAATACATATTACGACAACAAGCCAACTAAAGACGACCAATTGAGCTTATTCGCTGTAATTTACAATTATTTCCCCACTGACAAGTTGTGTTTATTCAGAGGAAGTGTGCAGAAAGCAGTGGGAGGAGAGTCTGGGACACAAAGGAGCGGGAGAACCCCTCTCATGACGTGAATTTGCATCTGTTGTGAAGGGATTTTCATGCGCGAATTAAGCGAATGTCATGCGCGAATGAAGCGAGTAAACTCAAAATGTTTAAGATATAAAGAAAATATGGTCAAATATGGATATAAAATACAATACTATAGAATTTGAAAACAATGATTTCTTAATCAGACATAATAGAATTTATACAAATGTGGTACTAAACAAAATAAACAATGCTAAAAATGCAAAGTGTGATGTATGTAACAATGAACATGAGATGTTTTTGCATTATTTTTTGGAATGTAATGAATTAAAAGATTTTTTCTTAAAACGTCTGTTAAAAAAGAATTGTTTTGAGGATGTGGATTTGGAGGAGGGATGGAGGAAAATATTTTTGTTTGGAGTTTTTTGGAAGAAGAAGAAATCAATAGACTTTTGGTTTATCCATTATGTATTAAGTAATGCCAGGTTAGCGGTTGTATTTAGACGGAATTATGCATACTTTGAAGGAAGAAAAGTCCAAATAAAAGACAATAAAAAAAGCAATAACGAAAAGATATTGAAATGTGTTGTAAATATGGGGGAGATGATGTGAAGAGTTTTTTTGTAACTGGTAATAAATTCATAAAAGAGGGGAAGAGAAAAGAGATTTTGTATAACTGGTAAAAATTTATGTTCTGAAGGTGTAAAAAATGTAAACGAAATGATTATGTTGGTTAATTTGAACAACTGAAATTGAACTGTAGATGTGTGAATTTCAATAAAAAAAAAAAAAAAAAGAGCATGCCCGATCTTGTCTGATCTCGGAAGCTAAGCAGAGTAGGGCCTGGTTAGTACTTGGATGGGAGACCGCCTGGGAAATACCAGGTGCTGTAAGCTTTATGTTTTTTCAACAACAAAAAAAAAGAGTGTCTGAATGTCTTAAATAGCCCACTCCTGCAGATTTCGCTTACGGCCATACCACTCTGAGCAGTAGAGAGCAACAGGAAGTGAGTTGGCTCCTCCTCCATTCTGTTTTGTATTATAGTTTTTTTGTTTGTTAGATTACGCTAAACAAAGCATTTAATATATTTTTTTTACGTTTTAACCCCAGACAGTTTTTAAAACTGTTTGGGGTTGAGTTTTGATTTTTTGTAGTATGATAAATTAACAAAGAAGTATATAATGGAGAACGGAACCCAACTGGAAAAAGGATATGAGAAAAAGGACAATGAATCTGAAGGAGAGATTAACTTAATCAAAAGGAAAATGGAAGAAAATAATGAAAATCAAGAAAATAAAACATGGGCAAATGTGGTATCAAGAAAGAAGAAAAATGGAGTTGATATGGATAAAGGAAGGACTGAACAACAACAGAAGATACAAGGTAAAGAAATGGATCATTTAAACGGTGAAAAGAGACAAGAGGAATGTCAAAAAGATGAAATGATAAATAAATTGAGAGGAAAAATTAGATACCAGAGAGAGTATAAAAAAGAAACTATGTTGACAATGAATGTGAAAAATCCTGAACTAACTGTGGTGATGATGATAATAAAAGCTGTAGAAGACAAAATTGGAATAGGTAAACTATATGGACTAAGGAAAAAAAATGGACTATGAATATGAACTCACATTGGAGAAAGAAACAGACTGTGAGAACTTGATGGATGGAATACTAATAAATGGACACATTTGTGAACTGAGAAAGCTCTGTGCAACAGAGAGGATGGTTTCTTTTTACATTTGCCGAATTATATAAATGATGATGATATTCTGCAAAAACTGACAAGCTGGGAGGTGACACCGATACTGCCCCTGAGAAGGAGGTATTACCCTGGGACAACAGTGGCGGATGGAACTAGATACATAAAGGTTAAATTTCCAAAGGATGTCATGTCACTTCCTTACATACAAGATTTGAAATGGAACACAGTTTTTCAGAGTTATTCATTACCACCAGGTAAAAACGTGCATAATTTGTGCAAGTGATGATCATGAAAAGAAGTATTGTCCTCAAATGGTGTGTCGAGAATGCCTGGAGCAGGGGCATTATGCACGGGACTGCAAAGCCCCGCGGTGCCAAAGCTGCAGAAAGGCATTTCAGCTATGCAGATGTGAGATGGACGACGAGGAAAATGAGGATACACAAATGGGAGCACAAGAGGTGATGGGAATTACAACAACTGAACGTTTGGATGACTCACAATGGCAAGCTCATGGAGATAAAGAAAAAAAAGATGTAGAGGTGGACGAGAATATCAACATAGAAGAGAATGAGGAAAGGAATGAGGATGGAGAACAAGGAATGGAGATGGAAGAAGGAACAAACAAAGAGAATATAAACTTGACTAAAAAAGACTATGAAAAAAGATGAAAACAATGAGGACAAAAAAGGACATGAAAAGGCAGAGGATATGGGAATAAAGACATTGACTAAGGTAAGAGAAGCGGAAAATGGAGAGAGTACATCTGGGATGGAAAACAAAGGCAAAGAAAGACTGAATAAAAGTAATACCAGAAAATGAGTTAAGTGAGGAATGAGGAATTTTTACTAAGCTAGCTGAATACTGACTACAAAATATTAACTAAAGTATTAGCAAATAGACTGAAAAAAGTGGTACCAAATATAATTACTACTAATAAAGCATATGCCGTTTTAAATAGAATAATATCACTGACATTACTAACAGTATTAGAGATCTGATATGGTACATGAGAGATAAAAAAGAAACGGGTTATATAAAAAGTGTAGATTTAGAAAAAGCTTCCAATAGGGTGAAGCATAAATATTTGATGGATGTAATGGAGAAGTTTGGATTTGGTGAGATTTTCATAAAATGGATAAAATGCATATATACAGACATTACAAGTTGTGTTAAAGTGAATGGGTTTTTAACTGAACATTTTAAAATAACAAGATCGATAAGACAATGTTGCCCCATGTCAGCATTGTTATACACTTCAGTTGCTGAAACTGAACATAAGATATATCAATATGCTGATGACACAACATTGTTTGTTAAAGATATTAAAAGTATAGAAAAAGCAATGGAGGTTTTGGGAAAATACTGCAGAGGAACGGGGCAAAAGTTAATAAAGAAAAAACGACATACATGAGTATTAGTAGAACGAATGAATTACAGAAGGGGAATATGAAAATTCTAGGAATTAGGGTTGGAGAAAATGAAAATGTGATCAGGAATTTGGTATGGGAGGAGGTTTTAAAGGGAATGGAAAAGAGGTTGCATTTCTGGAAATTAAGAAACCTGTTTTTAAAAGGGAAGGTTTTAGTAATAAATTCTTTGTTTTTTTTATCAAAAATGTGGTATGTATTAGGATATGTGAGCATGCCATTATGTGTATACAAAAAAATAAAATCTTTAATTTTAAATTTTTTATGGGAAGGCAAACCACCGAAAATTGCATATGATACTTTAATTGGGAAATTTGAAAAAGGGGGGCTGGGATTATTAGACCCATTAATAAGAATGAAAAGCATAAGAACAAAATTAGTAAAGAAATATTGGAAGGATGAAAAATATGATTGGAAAGGGGTAATGAGATTTTTCTTAAACCAGTGTGGTCAAATAGAAGATGCAGTGTTATGGATGAAATTAAAGGAAAATATGGGTGAATGGAATATCTGCATACTATAAAGAAGTATTAAAAAAATGGGGAGATTATAGTAAGCATGCTGTTTGCACGTCTTTTCATAAAGATGAGATTTTAAGTCACTTAAAAGGGGAGAACACACAATTTTTTATAAAAAAAAAATGGTATAATGCAGGGATAAGACAAATCAAAGATATAGGGCCCTATTTTAACAATCTAAACGCAAAGTGTAAAGCGCACGGCGCAGGTGCACTCAGGGTGTGTCCAAATCCACTTTTGCTATTTTAACGACGGAAAAAACGGTCCGTGCGCATTTTTGAAATGGGTTGTCCCTATTCTCTTAATGAGTAATGGGCGTAATGTTCAATAAACCAATCAGAGTGTCATCTCCCATTCCCTTTAAGAGTGAAATGCGCTCGCGCCAAGGCGAATTGATATTTACATGGCGGAATTTGTTGGCGGAAAAGCTGAACGCTTTTCAAGCGAAGAAACCGATCTGCTTGTGCGCGAAGTTAAAGCGCGCGAGCAGATCATCTACGGGACAAGCAGGAATCCACCAAAGCTTCCCGAGGTGAAGAAGGCGTGGGATGAATTAGCAGTGATTGTGTCCTCGTCTTCTGGCATCAGAAGAACGGCTTTACAATGCCGAAAAAAGTACAATGATGTCAGGAGACGGGGAAAACAAAAGCTCGCTGCTAATAAAAAACAGCAGGTGGCCACGGGAGGAGGGCCACATACACCCACCACGGACCTAACGCCAGTGGAGGACATCGCTGCCTCTACCCTCAATGCTGAAAGCATTGAGGGGTTTGGGGGTTTAGAGGTGCGCATCCAAGGTAATGAAGTGATAATGTGTAAATATGTACAAAACTTTCAAGCACAAAAATATTTTATTTAACAATAGTCATAAAATATATAAACATGACATTTCATTCAGCTCCGCTGGCTGAAGATTGTGTGGCCGGACCCAGTAGGCAGGAGGAGGGGGCCGTTTCGGATGGAGAAGAAACGGTGGAACAACCATCTAGTTTGAGGGGAGAGGCGAGGCTACCCAGAGCACGACTTGAGAACGTCAGGCACGAAGACCACCCATTCCTGAAACTCCAGCAGGACGGCTTTAATATGCTGGAGAGGGTAATGGGTACACTCAATCAGAGTATGCGGCAGGTGAACACTCGCTTGAGCCACTTGGAGATGTTGCTGCTGCCCCTCGGACGCATCGCAGACAGTGTGGGAAGGCTCGCTGATGCAGTTGAGCGCATTACACCTGCAACATCTCCTGCAATAACTCCTCCTTCTACCGGATCTTCTCTGTCCACCCGATCCATGTCCACACTGCGCTCTGCTCCTTTATCATCCCGTCGCCCGTCCCGCCGTGGTGGTTCCCACCTGCGAGGCCGAAGAGGAAAAATATAAAATAGTTGTTTATTATTATTAATAGAATTGGATTTGTTTTTTCATTAAAGCTTTGGTTTTCATTAAATGTCATGGAGTGATAAGTGTGGGTTAGCATTAAAATATGTGTATATTGAGGTGTGTGATACTTTTATATATATATATTGCATTGATTATATTTATTTATTTATATATAAAATCAATACAATCAACTTTTAGCAAACATTTCAGCTTACCAGGCTACATTAGAAGCAGCTCTTCTGCCAGCTGCCCTCTCCTCGCCCGTGCTGCTGCTTGATGGTTTCGGTTAATTGGCATCGGCACATACAGTTCATTTTCACGCCTTCTAAAGTCCTCTAATCTGTCCTTATTTATGTCTACGAGACATCCATGGCGTATGGCAATGTTATGCAACACACAACACGCCACAAAGAATGCTCCGACCTTCTGAGGGCTGTAATGCAAATTTCCCCCCTGACTTATCCAAACACCTAAAGCGCATTTTTAGCATGCCACACGCCCTCTCGATGACAGCTCGTGCGTTCGCGTGTTTGCGATTAAAAAAACCTTCCCTTACTGTTGTAGGCATGATATAAGGTGTAATCAGCCATGTCTTTAATGGATAGCCATTGTCCCCTAACAGCCACCCGTCCAGGGAAGGGTCACCCTGGAAGACTGCAGGAATGACAGAGTTGGCCAAAATAAAGGAGTCATGGCTTGATCCAGGATAATTTGCGAATACATGTGTAACCTTACACGTTGCATCGCAAATCACCTGGATTTTGATGGAATGGGTTCCCTTACGATTAACGTAAACCTGCGCATTCTCTGACGGGGCACGTAGTTGCACATGCGTACAATCTATCGCACCCAAAACTCCAGGGAACCCAAAGCTAGTCAAAAACTCCTCTTTAACCCTATTTTGGGTAGCAGGCGTCATGGGGAATTTAATGAATTCGTGTGCATGTCGGACTAGGCTTGATGTCACTGCATGTATTGCCGAACTTACGGCAGGTTGGGATATGCCTCCAATCGAACTCAAAGGATGTTGGAATGATCCACTCACAAAAAAATTTAGCGCAACAGTTATTTTAACAGCAACAGGGATGCATATGGGCAATATAAATTTGTCTGCAGATCATCTGCCAGAAGATGACAAAGGTCTGTTACTGCCTGGCGGGATAGGCGAAGCTTCTGGCGACACTCCACCTCAGACAGGGACATATATGTGGACCTCGGCCGGTAGATCCTATGCCTCCTCCGTCTTTCAATTGTTTGGCCGAGCAGGTACTCCATTTGGCTGAACAATTCAAAATTACGTAACATTATAAAATACACTGACTTATTAAACACACCGATTCAGCTGAGGAGTTCAATGAGTGATGTTTTGCCTAAATTACCTGTTAAGTGGTCAGTCAATCTTTCAGTCGTCTGTGTTGGATGCAGGCTTTCAAATAGCTCCGCGCGATGAGTCAGTTAATATATATGTGTGTATTGGCACGATTGTCCATTTAATTAGCCAATTTCGTTCATCATTATAAGTAGTAATAGGCTGAATTGAAAATAGGTAGCCTAATTCCAATACACCCAATGACTATTCATGATTACATTTTTATATTTATGTAGCCTACACAATAATATTCTTTTACACTGTAATCCTTTTGTTTTTAATATTTGGCATGTTTGTGTGATGCGCATCCCTGTGTGTAATAAGCAAAGTCAATGCGCACTGTGGACGCGCCCAGAGGCGCAGTTTCTACCAACGCGCCCTAACAAAAAAATATTGCGCCACTGACTTTAGACTTTAGACCAGGTTTGAGTTGGTCTATTTTCAGCTCCTTAAAATAGCAATGCGCCTGAACACACCTCTTTTTTAGACCAGCACGCCCATGGGCGCACTAACTGGCGCAAATGCATTTACTAATTTAAGGACGTGGCACTGACCGGGAAAACGCGAACGGCGCCGGACGCAAACTAGCAAACACACTTGCGCTGCGCCTTGCGTCGCATTGCGCCGGGTGTATTATAGGGCCCATAATGTATGAAGTAATACCCGTTTTTTTGCCGACCCAAGTAATAGAAGATGCAATTGAAGAAAATTATAAAGAAGAAAGTAAAGTACTTTTAGAAAATCAATATGAAAAATTAAAGGAGATAATACCAAATGAATGGATACAAATTGTAGAAGAGAAAATAAAGACAAATGACAGAATGTTAAGACAAAATTGTTTGTTAACTGAAATGAGACTGTGTAAGATTGGCATATCAGGAGAAGCAAAGTGTAAAGTCTGTAATAGAGAAGATGAAGGAATATTGCATTTATTTTTTAAATGTATAAGGTTGAAATGTTTTATTAAAAAATTGAAAGAAATAGTTAATTGGGGGTAGATGAAACAATTGTTGATTTGAATTGGAAAACAATATTCTTGTTTGGTTTTAAAGGTAAAGTCAATAATGTTTTTTTAAATTTGATTTTGACAGTTGCAAGATTAATAATTTGGAGGAGGAATATAGTAAAGGAAAAAAAGAAGAATGTTTCTGTATGTAAACTTTTTAAGCAAAGGATGTGTTTTATTCTTCAAGTATTATTTGATTATTTTAAAATGGAAGCAAAAGAACAAGTATTTAACAAGAATTGTGTTCAGAATAACCCTTTTATTGAAAATACATGGTTTAATTTCAATATAACATTTCCTGAATGTGATTCAGATTTTTTATTTTTTTTTACATTTTAAAAACAAAGCATGAATGGTGGAAGTTTGGGTTGGAATGTGTACATGGAAAGACTGTATGTGTATTTTAAATGAGAAAATATGTTGTAGGTTTTTTTATGGAGTTTTTATGCTAAGTTTGTTTGTGTTTTAAAAGATGTAATGTGGTAATGTTTCTAAATTATTTATGTAAATGTGTGAAATGTGATGTAGAGATGATTGTGGAGCAGCATTTAATAGACAGAGCCGTAGTTCACTGACAAGCCACGCAATATCACGTTCAATATCGATAAGAATCGCCGTCGATATTGAACGCGATATTGCGTGGCTTGTCAGTGAACTACGGCTCTGTCTATTAAATGGCGCTCCATTTGAAAGCAGGTGATGCCGATTTAGCGGTAATCAGGGAACCGGCTTTACTGACGAAATGCGTGTGACAAAAGCATTCGATATATCGCCCAGCCCTATTAAATAGCCCACTCTTGGCTGCAGATTTCGCTTACGGCCATACCACTCTGAGGGCGCTATTGAGCGGCAGGACGTGACGTGGCAGTTTGTAGTTAAATAGTTGGTGAGAGAGGTGCACCATTTTTTTCGGGTTTTTTTTTTTTTTTTTTTTGAAAGAAAGAAAGAAGTTTTGTTTTTGAGTTTTGTTTGTTTAAGTTTATTCACTTCCCAGCAGATATAATGATTTTTGCAAAATTGCTTATAACTTTTGAAAACATCCAAAATTTGTCTGCTTTATGTCATTTTATTCCCTGGTTTATGCCGATTCCGACAATGTGTCATTTGTCATTTTCCTTAAATGTACCTGTCTGCCATATTGAATTAAATCAAAAACAGTTTTTTCGCTACTCCTCCCACAAATTTTGGTCAATTTTGTCCAAAATCAGCTCAGATGATCTTTGGACCGAGCCGCACAGAAATGACTGAACAGATTTTTGATATTCACTACCATTTCCGAGATATTCATCTCTGAATGTGACCTTGCTTGTGTTTGTTGTCTTATGCTAGTTAGCTTAGCACAGTAATTGCTTAGCATGCTAAACTATTGCTATTCTTTCTAATGTGGTCTTCAGTCAACAGGTTAACCAAAACTTAGTTGGCATTAAATAACTTTGCATACTAATATGGTTAACATGCTATGAAGCTTTTTTTTTTGTGAACTCTTTCTCACACTGAAACCTCTGCTTAGCATACTGATGAACTTGCATGGCTGATTAGCTCAATGTGTTACGCCACGGATCCCGAATGCTCTGCATCGTGGGTTCGAAACTCAGTGTGACACATGCCCAGACCGCATGAGGTACTGTGGCAGGAAAAGATGCAGAACTTGTGTCTGTTCTAGGCATTCTGCCTAAAACTGGTCTAATCTGAAGCTATCACATGCAATTCCTTTATGTCCAAATTCGTAGTTATTCTTCTTCCCCCTGTATGGTAATCAATGAACCATAAGAAGGAAAATTATCAAATTTGGCATGCTTGTAGTGATAGTAATTAAAAGTAATTTGACCAACTTTGGAGTATCTAGGACTAAGTCTATAGCGCCACCACCAGTTCAAATATTCACTTTTGTAAAGGTTATAACTTTTGAACCCTTTGTTCCAGAAAAATGAATGTCAATACAACTGATTCCTCTCTTCATACTGATCACATTCAATATCTTACATTAAGACTCCACCCAGTACAGTAGTGGCCATTTTGAAAAGTACAGTATTCCATTTTTTCACTACTCCTCCTACAATTTTTGTCCAATTTTGTCCAAAATCAGCTCAGGTGATCTTTGGACCGAGCCGCACAGAAATGACTGAACGGATTTTTGATATTCGCTACCATTCCCAAGATATTCATCTCTGAATGTGACCTTGCTTGTGTTTGTTGTCTTATGCTAGTTAGCTTAGCATGCTAATTGCTTAGCATGCTAACCAGTTGTCATTCTCTTTAATGTGGCTCTTCAGCTATCAAGTTAACCATGAGCTTCATTAGCATTAAGTTAGCTTAGCATGCTAATATGGTTAGCATGCTAAGTAATGCTTTTTTGTAAATTCTTTCTTACACTAAAAGTTCTCTTCCACAGATTGTTGAATGTGCATCCTCAAGTAGTTCAATGTGTAAAGCCAGTTACCTGATGAGCTCTGCACCCCAAGATAGTGGGTTCGAATCCCAGGTGGAGCGGTTTTATGAAATAGTGTGTTTTGATTCCTTTACTGCCTCTTGGATTAGAAATAAATGCTTTTTGTTTCATGCTGTGTTCATTTTCATCTTAGCTTATGTACATTCTGAGTTCATTTTCGCCCGTAATTCTGAACCAGCTGTTTCATGTTTGTTCATTTTCTGCTGTTTTTCCTCTTCCTGCTCTGTATTGCGCTACAGCATGATGAGCTGCAGAATGATCTAAAGTAGTTATTAAATATAACATTCAGTGCAGTTTTATAAAAATTCTTCATTTTGAGTTCATTTTCACATGAACTAATGAACTTCGGCAGGTGTGCCAACATTCACCTGCACAGTGGTGCAATGAGATGAGAAATGGACACTGGACTTGGAGGTCGTGGGTTCGAATCCTGTGTGGGGTTCCTTTATACAATTGTGTGTAATGAGTCATTTTGATACCTTTTTTATCCAAATAAGCATTGTACTAATCTTTATTCCTCTTGAATGAGATACAAGTGTTTTTAGTTCATTCCCTGTTCATTCTCTGAACTTCTATTGATTTTCATTTCATTTCCACCTGTCCTTCTGAACCAGCTGTTTTGCATGTACATTCAATTTCTGCTGTTTTTGCTCTTCCTGCTCCGTATTGCGCTACTGCCCCTTCTGGGGCTTGGCCCCAAATTGCTGCTTGCAGCTATATTTGGATGTGTTATTTTAAAGGTTTTTGTTAAATCTCATCCTTTGAACAAAAAACAGTAAACTTTCTAGGTAAATAATAGATGTACACGGTTTTATAATTATTAAAAATTGTAATGCATCAGATGAAGCTATGTAATTGTTTTTTTTGTTTGGTTGTTTGTTTGTTATTTTTTATTTTGAAAAGCCGACATAGTTTTATTCTTTAAATATTCTGGTGTTCAATCCTTTTCCTCAGGGGTTTGTAAGGAGGTGGGGTCTACCGAGACGTAACACGCCTAGTTTTCACACCACTGATTGTGTTACCTATAAAAAACCATTGGAGGCTAGTAGGCCAGTTTTTCTGTGTGGTTAACACAAAGAGCATTTGCTACAATTTTACTTGGTTTTACTTTAGATTTTCTAAACTCTCATCAAAAGGCTTTCCAGCATTCCATTTTTACCCTAAGGATGTATTTCTGAAAATGGATCCTTCTTCAAACGGTAAGTCTATTTTTCTGATTTGGTGTTTTAATCATAATTTATTTATGCATTTGATTTATTTATTTTATTTGTTTATGTAGTTCATGGCATCAATATGTTTGTTCACTAGGTGATATGACGTTCTGCGTACAGAACTCCCATTATGACAAGGCTGTGGATCAGCTTCTAGCTTTGAACAGTGTGGGTATGATGTTGTTATGATGTCAATTTTCAACTCTATAAATATTAAAAACGTATATGGAGTGTGCTATAATTGTGATTTTAAAGTATTTTTCCCCTTCCCAATAGTGTGGGGCCCTCAGGTTTCTGGGTCTGATGTGAGCCAAAATGAACAACAATCTCCGCTTGGTAAGTTTTAGCTCATCGTTTTATTGTTTGTTATAACGTTTTTATCATGTTAAAAACATGAACTAATATGAATGCAATTTTTTTTTTAACATGTTTGAGAAGTATTGTGAACAGTGTTGGAAACAACAGCAATTGAAAGTAAAGGCCCAAATTCACACTCCAATTGGGGATTCTGGAATATCTGATCCGATTGGTATATGGGTCAATGTATTGGTGGATAATATATATATTGCAGGGATGCAAATGTTAAAAATTGAAAAAAAATCACTCATACAGAATTTCATTACCATATAAGGGATGCTGTTAGAGCCATACCACCACCCACTGCATTTGGATAATGGATAATGGATAATGTGGATAATAACGTGGATAATAACGTGGATAGTGCAGATAATTGGGATGAAGAGATGCTGCATGCATGGACCATTTCAGATTTTTCAGAGGCTTTACCAATTGAGTCTCAAATAGTAAAGAGTGGTTCAGAGAAGGTCGCTCATGTGTCTGGTTCAGAACCGGATTCAGATTCGGATGCACTGCCTTCCAACCAAGAGGCCTTCAAGAATGAGGGAAAAGCCTGTGTATGCCAGAGTAAGGATGTGATGTGGGGACAACTTCTTGCTTTTAGAGAAGAGAATGAACTATTACATCAGAAGACAAGAGCAGAAAATGAGATATTATGTCAACAAGTGAAAAGTCTCAAATCATCCGTTGAATTGTTGGTGAAAAATCAGAACATTGTGTCAGACCACAGACGAAGGGATAGACAGGAGTATGAACTCTTTAATCGGACTGTGACTACAGAGCTCCAGGGACAAAGAGCTGGTTTGAAAGAAGTTATTGCGTTACTAAGACGTCACGGTTCTATACAACACCTCTTAAGAACTGATCAGGAATTAACTGTGGAATTGATGAAGCAAATGGTTGAGAAGTTTATACCTCACTTTGGTAAGTTCTGATTGGTTTAATACAAATGTGGATTTACAAATGTTCCTTATGTTTATGTTATGATTTTGTGCTATATTTTGTGTATTATGCTTACAATGTGGTTTTAGTGTTTCATTTGTAGGATTATTTTTTGTGTTCTGGTGTTTTGACACTTTCAACCTTATTGTTGATTATTTAGTGTTTGTGCTAGTTGGTTGTGGTTTAAACAATTTTGTGTTAAAAATGGCCACAAAACATTGTCTGGAGTCAGATGATAGTGAACAAAGTCCAGCAGTGAGATTTAGGTGTGATAATGATTCACATCATCAGCAAAGCACAACAGAAACTATGAGTTATTTAATTCAAACAGTTGAAAATATGGATAGACCTAAATCTAGTACACAAATATTGCTAGATTTGCTAAACACTGTACGATCAGTGGTGGAAAATCAAGAAGAAGAAGAAACAGATTTTGATGTAGATCAATTTTTTAACTCTCCTCTGACCAACAATGCGTCTAATGATTCGGCAAACACAAATTTTGATGTAGATCAAGTTTTTAATCCTCCTCAGATAGGTGAGGGGTCAACTCCCCCCCCCGTACCATGCATTTGATCCAGCAGCACCCAACATCAAAATTGTTGCAGATAAGAAGGTTGGTGTTAGAAGGAAAAGACAGTTAATCAACCAACAAGGAGGTTTTCTATTACCACTTTTAAGTGTTGCAATACCATTCATAACAAGCTTGGTTAGCTCTAAATAAGGTCTGACGATGGAGTATGCTGAGAAGATGTTTTTAGTTCCACAACATCAGCTGGATAAGTTGAAACCCTCTAACACACGTGAGTCTATACAAGAGCTCGTGGAAAATGACTTGGACGTGACTATAAAAAAACATCCTGCACGGATCTGATCTGAATCCTGATGAAAAAGTTAAAATGTACACAGTTGTTTTGAAAAGGTTTCTAAGGCCATGTCCACACTAATATTGTAACGTTTGATCAGGCTCCAGTCCACCAGAGGGAGCCTTCTCCTGAATATTGAACTTTGTCACTTCCTGTTCCTGCCACATCAGTTCCTGTCTTGTCATTTCCTGTCACTCTATATTTAAGCTACCTGTTTGCACTGCCATTTTGCGAAGTATTGCCAGTTCACTGCCTTACTAAGCGTTCTTCCATGACTCGGTTATTGATTATTGTTATGACCCTTGCTTTTGCTCTTCTGACTCACGTTTTTGGATTACTGTTTTGGATTTGTCTGCCATTGGATTGTTTTGCCTGTGTTTCGACCAAAGCCTGTGACCTGACTACGAGTTGTGACTATTGTTTGGATTTTATGCTCAGATCCTCTAATAAAGACCCGCTTATGGAATCCACTCGGCCTAAATCCTCCTTACAGAATACTTCGCCCGGCGCGGATCCAGCGGAAGTCTCTCAACTCCTTTCAACCATTGAGTATCAAAAGGATCTGCTGAATGGTTTTCAACACCAGTTGTTGACGCTGCAAGCCACCAACGAGCATTTGACACAGTACATTCAGTCTCTCCCTGCCCCACGACCTGACCCGGTAAGATTCGCTTTACCTGATAAGTTTGATGGCTCTCCTGACAACTGCACTGGTTTCCTACGACAGTGTTCTATCTATTTTTCAAACCAACCTGAAACTTATCGCCAAGACCATACAAAGTGTTCTTTTATCATGACTTTGCTTACTGGGAAGGCATTAGAGTGGGCTACAGCTGTTTGGGATCACGACACACATATCCAGCAGTCATACAGTTACTTCACTCAATTGATTCGTGATGTCTTTCAATATCCTGCTGGAGGCATGGATGCAGCAACTCAGTTAACTCAGTTACGTCAAGGCAACAGATCAGCTTCTGACTATGCTATCCAATTTCGCACTCTAGCAGCACAAAGTGGGTTTAATGATGTTGCTTTGAAGCACATTTTTCGTTCAAGTCTGTCTGCTAAGCTACAAGCAGAATTACTATGCAAAGATGACTCCCTCGACTTCTCCCAGTTTGTTACCCTTGCTATCAAGATTGACAATCTCTTACGAACACAACCAAGTCCCAAGTCTAACTTCACTTATCATGTGCCTACTACTACTGCTCTAATACCATGTCAGTCTAGTCCTACTGAAGCCATGCAAATAGGACGAACTCACTTACCGCCTGATGAACGGAGAAGAAGATTACTCAATCAGCTCTGCTTCTACTGTGGTGAATCAGGTCATCGCTGTTCCAACTGTCCTGTTAAACCTGCTGCCAATCCCTCTTCAAGTTATCGAGTGAGTCACATGTTCAATACTTTGCAAATCAGTCTATGCTTGTCACTTCCCATCATTTTGTCAATTGCTAATCAAGACCACCATTTCTCAGCGTTAATAGATTCTGGAGCAGCTGCAAATGTGATTCATCAAGATTTAGTGAAGCAGTTGAACATTCCCACAACCAGATGTGAGCCACCTATTGCTGTTACTGCCGTTGATGATGGTCCCATCGGTAAAGGTCATATCACTCATCAAACACTTCCCATAAAGCTCAGAGTTGGCCTGCTTCACACTGAAGAAATCACTCTCTATGTCATATCATCACCACGAAACCAAGTTATCCTAGGATATCCTTGGTTGTCTACGCACAACCCACAGTTTTCATGGAAGGAAAAGGAATTGATCAGTTGGTCACCTCATTGTCACACCCACTGTCTGGAACTGCCCACGAAACTTACAGTCTGCACTACCCATCTAGCCAAGAATCCCTTTTCTTTACCAAATAACGTCCCCAAAGAATATGCTGAATTAGCTGAGGTATTTAGTAAAGACAAGGCCACCAAGTTGCCACCTCATCGCACCTGGGACTGTGCCATCGACCTCCTTCCTAACACCTCTCCACCTAAGAGCCGTGTTTACCCACTGTCTATTCCTGAAACCAAGGCCATGGAAGAATACATTGAAGAGGCCTTATCTTATGGATTTATTAGACCATCCACCTCTCCTGCAGCATCTGGGTTCTTTTTTGTTGACAAGAAAGATGGCGGTCTACGACCTTGTATAGACTATCGAGCACTCAACGCAATCACTGTTAAGAATCGCCATCCCTTGCCTCTTATTCCTTCTTCTCTGGAGCAATTACGAGAGGCCCGCTATTTCAGTAAATTGGACCTCAGATCTGCCTACAATCTCATCAGAATCCGTGAGGGTGATGAATGGAAGACGGCTTTTCTCACCAGCAGGGGGCACTACGAGTATTTGGTTATGCCATATGGGTTGGCCAATGCACCTTCAGTTTTCCAGTCCTTCGTTAATGAAGTTTTCAAAGATCTCTTGAATCAGTATGTGATTGTCTACATAGACGATATTCTGATCTATTCATGCTCCATGGAAGAACATATCTCTCATGTAAGAACTGTCTTGTCACGATTGCTCCAGAATGATCTTTTTGTGAAGGCTGAAAAGTGTGAGTTTCATGTTACATCAACCAAATTCCTGGGATACAATATTAGCCATTCAGGAGTTGAGATGGATGACACCAAAGTAAAAGCTGTCACGGATTGGCCCATACCCAGCACTGTCAAGGAGTTACAACGATTTTTAGGCTTTGCTAACTTCTACCGTAGATTCATCCGTGACTTCAGTACCATTGCTGCACCTGTCACCTCACTACTTAAAGGAAAACCCAAGAAGTTAGTATGGACGAAGGCAGCTACATCAGCATTCAACAGGCTCAAGTCCAGTTTCACCACAGCTCCAATTCTTAAGCATCCAGATCCTAAACTTCCCTTCATCGTAGAGGTTGATGCCTCCAACTGTGGAATTGGTGCTGTCCTCTCTCAGCGTCATGGAACACCAGGCAAGTTACACCCTTGTGCATTCTTCTCACGAAAGTTAACTCCGGCAGAAAGCAATTATGATATTGGTAACAAGGAATTATTATCTATCAAGGCCGCTCTTGAAGAATGGAGACACTGGCTTGAAGGTGCCCTTCATCCCTTTCAAGTCATTACAGACCACAAAAACTTAGAGTATATCAAGGATGCCAAGCGTTTGAATCCTCGCCAGGCAAGATGGGCACTCTTTTTCACTCGTTTCAATTTCGCAGTCACATACCGTCCAGGGAGCAAAAATAGTAAGGCAGATGCATTGTCACGTATCCATGACTCTGATGATTCACAGGGGAGACCAGAAACTATCTTACCACCCTCCATCATCATCGCACCCATCCAGTGGGATATTATGGAAGAAATTCAACATGTCCAACACGAAGAGCCATCCCCTCCAGAGTGCCCAGCTGGAAAAATCTATGTTCCATCCAGTCTTCGCAACAGAATCATTCAATGGGTCCACACATCCCCTGCTTCTGGACATCCTGGAATTAATCGCACCACTGCTTTGGTCAGAAATTCGTTTTGGTGGCACACATTATCTGCAGATGTCAGTAATTATGTAAATGCTTGTCAGATCTGTGCTCAGTCACGAACACCTCGACAATTGCCTGCAGGACTTTTAGAACCACTACCCATTCCCCAACGACCCTGGTCACACCTGTCCATTGACTTTGTCACTGATCTGCCTAACTCTCAAGGATTCACCACCATCATGGTCTCCATCGACCGCTTTTCTAAGTCTTGTCGTCTCATTCCATTGAAAGGTATACCCACTGCCATGGAAACTGCCCAAGTTTTGTTCAATCAGGTATTTAGGATTTATGGACTACCCGATGATATTGTTACTGATCGAGGGCCACAGTTCACATCACGTGTTTGGAGAGCTTTTTGTACACATTTAAACATCAATGTCAGTCTCACATCTGGCTATCATCCTCAAGCTAATGGACAAGTGGAGCGTCTTAATCAGGAGATTGGTAGATACCTGAGATCATACTGTAGCCAGGAACAGGAAAAATGGAGCATATTCCTCCCATGGGCAGAGTATGCCCAAAATTCCCTCACACATTCTTCAACTGGCCTTACCCGCTTCCAATGTGTCCTAGGATATCAGCCTCCTCTATTCCCCTGGTCTGGGGAGCCATCTGAAGTGCCCGCCGTGGATGATTGGATTAGAAGAAGTGAACAGGTTTGGGACAATGCTCATGTCCATCTCCAGCGGGCTATTCGATCTCAAAAGATCCAAGCTGATCGACACAGACGTCCTCATCCTCAGTACCAGCCAGGTCAAATGGTATGGCTTTCCACTCGTGACCTACGCCTGAAACTCCCTTCCAAGAAATTAAGTCCAAGGTATGTTGGCCCTTTTAAGATTATACGTCAAGTTAATCCTGTCACGTACCGTTTAGAGTTGCCTGCTAATTACCGCATCTCTCCTTCCTTTCATGTGTCCCTCCTGAAACCGGCCCACGGCCGATCGAGCCCCGAAGCGACTGACGAAGAACCTCCTCCACCGCTCGAGATCGAGGGAGCTCCTGCCTACCTAGTCCGGGAGATCCTAGATTCTCGCAGGAGGAGGGGTCAGATGCAATACCTCGTAGATTGGGAGGGATACGGCCCGGAGGAGAGATCGTGGGTAGCAACTAAGGACATCTTGGATTCATCACTTATCAGAGACTTTCATCAAGCTCACCCAGATCGTCCAGCACCCAGACCAAGGGGTCGTCCTAGAAGAAGAACACCTGGAGGTGTTCTTAGAGGGAGGGAATCTGTAACGTTTGATCAGGCTCCAGTCCACCAGAGGGAGCCTTCTCCTGAATATTGAACTTTGTCACTTCCTGTTCCTGCCACATCAGTTCCTGTCTTGTCATTTCCTGTCACTCTATATTTAAGCTACCTGTTTGCACTGCCATTTTGCGAAGTATTGCCAGTTCACTGCCTTACTAAGCGTTCTTCCATGACTCGGTTATTGATTATTGTTATGACCCTTGCTTTTGCTCTTCTGACTCACGTTTTTGGATTACTGTTTTGGATTTGTCTGCCATTGGATTGTTTTGCCTGTGTTTCGACCAAAGCCTGTGACCTGACTACGAGTTGTGACTATTGTTTGGATTTTATGCTCAGATCCTCTAATAAAGACCCGCTTATGGAATCCACTCGGCCTAAATCCTCCTTACAAATATGTTTTCGTTTGAAAACGCGTATTTTTCTCTCCGTTTCGGCCTTCCGTCCACACTGAAAACGCCGTCTTCGCGTCGTAGTGTGGACTGTGAAAACAGTGGATTTTGAATACGATGACGTATTTTTAGTCATGTGATGCAGTCATGTGCCATTCAGCCAAGATGGTGAACTACATTGTACAACAGTTGATTTAAATGCTCTCCGTTTTGACAGCATTGTTAAAAATTAATGTCAGTTTGTACATACTGCAGATTGCGTTTCTTCAAAGAAGGCAGAATGTTTACTCGCAGTTGCTGTTTAGCGGCGGAGCGCGAAGACAGTTGCGTTTCAGACCATACATGGAGCGGAGATTTTGGGTGAGACCTGGACGCTGCCGTGCGTGGTGGGATAACTTTGTGTGTGGAATTGTCGTGCCTGAGGAGTGGCGTGAAAACTTTAGAATGTCTAGGGATTCTCTGTACCATCTGAGTGAACTATTACGACCTCACATTCAAGGCCAGACAACACGACTGAGATCACCGGTGGATGTTGTTACAAAGGTTGCATGTACTCTATACTACTTAAGCGACGAAGGTAGGCTGCGGAAAACGGCGAACGCGTTTGGATTAGCCCGACAAACGGTGTCTAAAATAATCAGACAAGTGTGCAGAGCTATCACATTTCACCTGGGTCCCGAGTATATTTCACTACCATTCACAGAACCAGAAGTACAGACACTTGTCACAAACTTTTATGAAACGCACGGAATGCCACAGTGTCTAGGGGCTATTGATTGCACGCATGTCGAAATTAAGCAGCCTTCATCAAACTCCACTGATTACATCAACAGGAAATGCAAATTCTCATTGAATATTCAGGCTACCTGTGATTACAAGTACACATTCATGGACGTTGTTATTAAATGGCCTGGCAGCGTTCATGATGCTCGAATATTTGCCAATTCAAAAATCAATGCTTACTTGAGAGATGGAAAGATTCCTTCTTGTCCAAAAGTAATCGTGGAGGGAGAAGATCCTGTTCCTGTATTTCTTCTCGGAGACCCAGCGTATCCCCTGCTGCCCTATGTTATGAAAAAGTATGCGAGTGGAGGTTCTACTCCTCAGGAACAATACTTTGGGTATTCACTGTGCAAGTGCAGAATGGTGATTGAATGCTCATTTGGACGTTTAAAAGCCCGTTTTGGAGCATTACGGAGGGCAATGGACATAAATCTGGATGATCTTCCATTCGTCATCAATGCCTGTTTTGTTTTGCATAACTTTTGTGAAGCTAACAGAGAAATCATTCCAGACCAAAATGTTGCTGCAGCGGTCCAATATGACAGAGACTTCCAGCCACCAACACAGCACACTAATATCAGAACAGAATGCAATGAAACAGGGGAGGCGAGTAAGAAATGTGCTCCCCAAGTTTCTTGACCCTTGAATGATGCTCAGATTGCATATAAATTTCTGTATAAAGCAGTAAACTGAGTCATGTTTGGATGACATAGAGCTTGTGTGATTAAACTATACATTCAGTTTGTTTTATATACAGTTTTCTGTTAACATGATATAAAATCTAACATGCTTATGCGCCTGGAAAGTGTTAATTCAACAAATTAACATTATATTCATAAGATCTGTAAAAAGTGATACACTAATTCTATAAATGAATAAAATGTATTTTGTTTATGAACAATCATTTATTGTGTAATTGCTTCAAGATATGCAGCAGGGGGAAAAAGTTAGGCTACTTGTTGTTACTGCATAAAAAAAAAAAAAAAAAAAACCTCCACTGTCAAACAGTACAGTGAAAATTAACTCATGCCCTTGTAAGCATTGTAAACATGAATTGTTGAAACGAAAAATGTCCACATAAATAAATTTCACTTTAAGGTAAACTTTATATGTCTGTCATCAGAAAGGAGTCAGAGAAAAACAGAGCATTACCAAAAAAGTCCATTAAACAACTTAAACACAGGACCAACGTTGTAACCATGGCTACAGGAAACTTGAACAAGGCATTAGAATTAAACCAACAATAACAAAAAGTGTTTCTTTTTTTAACAAGCACGTATATTGTGTATTAAAGACATGACTACTCTGTGTCAGTAGAGTAAAGAAATTCACTGTATGAAAATGGAGCAGAATCTTCATGGTGCTGTGGTGGTGTTTGTCTGGTTGGTGCTGAAGAGGGAGCAGAGGCAACAGCTGAACCATACAGGTAACCAGGTTGCTGATGGTGTGAGCTGTAACGTCGTGGCAGCCGCGGTGGTGCAACAAATGGAGTCTGGGCCATTGATTGTCTCATAAGCAAAAATACGTCTGTAAGTGAATTTGTTAATTTTTCAATGTTTGATGTCAGTCTGTGTTCTCTGAAAACTCTCTGTTTGCAGCCTCCATCCTCTCAAATGTCTGCCTCCTTAGCTTAAGATCTTCCTGTGCAAGTGTAATGAGCTGTCCTTCATTTGACAATTTTCACTTAAGCCTCTCTTGCCTGTATGATGACAGCGTTGCGTTCAGCCTGTCACGTCTGTTTTGAGTCTCTGTAGACTCTGATTCCTCACTTGCTGTAGCCGGAGAAGGAGCAGAACTACTGAGCAAAGGAGAAGGGCTATCGCGACTGACTGACGGTGGATAACTTTCATCGCTGGTAACGCTTGTTTCAATGCCACAATTAATGGTGGTGACAGCTGGAGAACCACCCCAGATCTGCTCGCAGAGTTCAAAGTACAGTAGTACCACTCTTCCATGCCCGCTTCTCCTTCCGGAGTCTACTGCATGCCTGTACTTAAGCCTGATAGCCTTTAATTTTGTAGTTATTGTGAGTTTTGTGGGGGTAATCGACGGCATCCGCATGATATTGCTCTTTGAAGCGGTCCAGTATTTCGCCGTATTTGTTTTGGCACGTCTCCCAGTCTACATTTTCGTGGACTTTGGCCACTTTATACTCTTGTGTTACTCGCAGCAACAACTCCACCTCACTGTCTGTCCACTTAAAAAACTCAGTGCCTGCTTTCCTGGACATTGTCGGAAAGTAAATAAATGCCTAGGTGGAAATGATGCAGGTCGAAGCGTTACTCATGCGCAGTAGGGGGATGTACGCGTTTTCATACGTTTCAGTGTGGATGAGCAACTTTTGGAAAACGTTTGAAAATGATAGTGTGTTTAGACGAAAACTCAGTTTTCAAATATATCCGGATTAGTGTAGACGTAGTCTAACAATAGCTAGACAGGGGGATAAGGAGTTTGGTACATTAAAACATTAAGTTTTCCACAGCCTGATCACGTTGAAAAAGAAGACCCACCCAGGGCAGTTAGTGAACCTATCCATGACTTTTTAGATAATGTTTCAGAAGAAATATTAAAGAATGTTCCACAGAGGAGTGTAAAAAATGTTCGATACATTTTAGAAAAAATGTCTAAAGCTAAAACTGTTTCTTCATGGACTGACACGGGTTAGTTTGTGTTTAAAGGGCGCACGATCCCCGGTTCACACATGTTTGATTTAATTAAAAACATCACAGCTCCACATAAGATTGCAGATGAACGGAGACCGGATGGATGGAACAAGTTTCTGGAAGCTTTTGCTGGTTTAAATTTACCACACTCTGTGGTACCAAATCATCAGGTCAGACGTGCAATTAACTCTTTCAAAAGCAAAACAACACCATCTGTAACTAATTCATCTAAGAAGAATAAAAAACAGAAAGTGTGTCCTAGTACACCATCACCATCTGTATTCAATTCACCCAAGCTTGAACATGGACAGTGGTTAACTTTTTAATCTGTGAGTTCTGTACACATGTATATTTTGTTTTATCATTATTAAAATGTATTGTTGAAATAATGTGTATAATAAAAAGAGAGATAATACAGGAAATTAAAATTGTTTTTGTTTGTTTTTATTTAAATAAATTAAGCATGAGACAAACATTTCACCTGTTTGTACACACTGAACACATTTGAAAACATTTTCATTAGATTCATTTTATCGCTTTAGTTTTTTCACAAAAGCTGACACCATTTTGTCATTTTTAATACAATCATGAGTATACAATTTCAACACAATCATAATCAAACCCTTTTGCCATGTGGTAGAGGAAGAACACACAATGCTGTCCACATGTGTCTGATGAAAAGTCTTGGACTTGGACATTTGAATGTTGGACCTCTTTAGAATTGTAGGAACTGTGGACGAACCAGACAAATGAATCATTCAGATGATTCTTTCAAAATATAATTCTAATTCAGAATTGAGGTTCCGGCTCCGGCCCATCTGCAGATAAAGCCAGGCTGATTACTTTTACGACACATGCTTCCTGATAGCAGAAGCGACATTCCAAAGGGTCACCCAAGAAGACAGAGAGACAATCCAGACCCTTTTGTTTCCTTACTTCACAGGAAAGCCAAAGAGACTGTTGAACAAATAAATCTGCTTCAAAATTGTTCCAACAATTTTAACGGACTTATCAAACGTCTTTTAACTACATACATTTTGCATTATGTGTCCACAAGTACTACCTGTAAACAGTTAGGCTTTAGAAACACTCACAATTCATGTAAATGTGTTAACTCTTGACTGAATGACTGAAAGTATGCCTTATTTGGACTTAATTTGATTCTTTCCCCCTTTCCTATATCCTGACTTGAATGAAATCTGTTTAAAATGTATTGTATCCCATTTAATAGAAATTATGTTAAAATGGCACTCTCTGCTGAAGCAGAAACAGGATGTAACACTTATGTTTTATTGGGGGCAGAGGAAGGCCCTCTTGAAACAGGACAATGTCTGATTGGCCAGGACTCCTCAGAGGGGTGACAAACAACTAAGTTTAAAGGATCATATTGCAAGATAGTGAACGAGAGAAGTTGGTTAGTAAACGAGAAAGGAGTTGGTTCTGTTCTGGGAAAAGAAGCCAAGACAAGTACCAAGAACAATGGAGTGACAAGAAGAACAGACAAGCCACTCATTCAAGCCATCCAACCTTCACTCACTTTTCTTTTCTTTACCGCTGAAAGTCTTGTGTCCTAAGTTTCGCCGCAAAGTTCAACCAATGACTTTTGCCGCTTCAACTCCAGCGACAAAGAGACTTCCTTCATTGTTCAACACGGACCTTATCTGGACCAATCATCGACTTGGGAAACCCCTCTCTGCACGACGAGGGAAATTCACCTTTAAGTCAACGCAAGCAAGTACCTCCAGATGAAAACTGAACTGGTGCATTTAAATGAATGATTCATGGTTCGTTCTGGTCTTTGAAATGCATTGATAGGGATTCGGTTAATCAGATCACTCTCTCTCTCTCTCTCTCTCTCTCTCTCTCTCTTTCAAAACTCTTTCTCTCATTTCCTGATCAAGCTACCTGCTTTAATCAGGGTTTTCACGATTGTCGGATATGTATATCCGTTACAAGAGCTTATTACGGCTCGAGCAAATGAACGCTGGACGAATCAGTTGCTCGGTCGTAATCTAAACAACTCTTCATAATTCCCTAAATATTTTATTTGAGCTAATTTTACTTCCTAGGGTGTTTTCCCTACAGAATTCTGAGTTAAAAAAGTTTTTGATTAATACTAGAAAACGATGATGATCCGGTTTGTTTCCAAAACTGTCAAAAAAACAACCAACACCATCTTCGTTTATGTAGATGGCTAGCCAATGCTGACCTGGAAGCCCCAATATATCCGTATTTATAATACGGTACTTATAATAGTACTTATAATAACTGCTGATGGTAGTTTTCTTAGAGGTGATTTTGACAGATAATCACATGTACAAATCACAAATGTACAGTGTTCATTTATGTATTAATAGTAATCAACCAAAACCTGTCGACGATTTGAAACTTCAATTAGACTGTCAAAGACAGAGTAAATTAATAAAGTAACAGTACGGGGTAGAGGTTGTCTAAAACAGGCTTCTAATCTAATATTTCCACTCTTTATAAGTGACAAATGCTGACTGCACTCCTCGTCCGGTGTGAAGTTGAAGGCGTAGAGTGTATACCACTGCAGAAATTCTTCCCTATCAATAGAGGCTGGTTTTTAAGATGTCTTCCGGAAGCCAATGCTAACTGGTAAAACTCCCGCACTGCAGAACCGTTTTCATTTTCAGGTTGCAAAGGTTTTGCGGGCTACTGTTGCCCATTCACATAAACTGCTAGAAATTCTAGGTCATAGTTTTTAAACGCAAAGGGGTTTTTATTATATGATCTTGTAAATGCATCATTATCAACCATCGCTATAACCATAGATTTTGGCAGTGTGCCTAAGAACAAGTTTTCTTGATTACAGAAACGCGAACCTGCAGGTATTGAGAAGGTCTTCATACACACGCGGTCCACAGGGTATTTTGCTGTTGTTGTAAGCAGCACTTGTGCATGACCCAACCTCACAGCAGGTGCCACGGACACTTTTTTCACAAACAGTGATGCAGACAATATGTTTAGTTTATAAGCTGTACCATTGCTCTTCATTAAACAGAACTCATCTTTACCTCTGGTCAGACGGACTTTAAGATCTAGACCCAGAATTAGAAGCTTTGACTGAAAAAATATATCATTATGAACAGGTGCTAACAGCTCGATGATATTACTAGCATTGGTAAAGGCTGCTCTCTTTGTCAGGCCGCGATTTTCCGCAACGGGGTCTGCGACATCCATTTGTCCTGCTGTGTCTTTGTAAAAGAACCCTGCAGAGAAATTTGTTTGAAGCGTGTCTTTACCATAATAGGTAAGACAATCTATTATGCAACGATACGGATATGTGCTTGAACTCTGTGAAATAAGACAATCCCCAAGCGATACATCCATTTGTGCAAATATTGTTGCTCCAGGATAGTTAATAAACCCAACCGGATCCCCATCTGCGATATCAGTGCCATCAGGATTGGTAATCTTGACCCACAAAAACTGAAGTGTATTGTTTAGGTCAATGTAATCCTCACCAGCCCCCGCAATAAAAAACTCCAGAGGTGTTGTGTCCGATATTGCTGAAAACGGGGGGACTTCAATGTAAGTATTTCTTTCAAGTGAGATTTGGGTTGGCGGCAAGACAAATAAATCCAGCTCCGTTTTTAAACATTCTTGTGACATGTTATGTATTACCGCCATATTCTAAAATATTGTATTAACAGTCCTCTTTGCTCTTTTTGACCCAGCACGCTTTGCTGTCTCCTTACGCTTGCGTTTTACAACTGCCGTTTTCTGCTGAGCGCGTTTTGTTTTCTTCTGTGTCTGGCCACTCCTCCGCACTCCTGGCGGCCTGGAACCTCTTTTGCGAGCCATCACCATTAACCCAGATCCATCTTGAGTAAAACTGTTGTTAAAAGATTGTGATAATGTATTGCTATCAACATCAGTTAATATATTTTTCGCTACTGATTTAAGATGTGGTTTCGCTATGCTAAATCCACGCTTTAGCAAAGGTATTGCCATTCTAAAAAGCCCACGAAAAAGGCCACCAAAACCACCAAACCCCAGCGTTATGATTGGTGTAATAAATCATTTTTTTATTTTTTTCTCTCCTAAGCGTTTATTAAAAAAACACAGTGTTTCACAGGTCTGAAGTGGAGTTTAGCAGTCACCTTCCTAAACTAAAAGTTACTAATAGTTAAGTCACCTTAACTTAAATGTATGTCCTGATTTCGATCGTCTTTCACCTGTATACATATCTCAGTGATGGAGGATTTATTAACCGGGACGTAATGTGGTCTGTCGTATCTAACACTAACAATTTTGTTATTCTCACCATCTATATGTACACTCCTTAGTAGTGGGACGTGATGGTCTCCAACTGATTGATATTGTATTATATCCGTATATATATACACATATTGTAGAAACCACCATTTATGTCTGCTTGATAGGGTGCATACGTCACAGACTTGTACCCAATACTGTGGTTTTCAACAGGTTGATCATTAGCAGAGATGTATAAAGTACTAGAGACCCAGACTTGAGTAAAAGTACAAGTGCTCTATCAAAAAAGTGACTTGAGTAGAAGTTGAAGTGCTCTTTAAGCACCACACTTAAGTAGAAGTACTAAAGTATTCAACATTTTTTGTACTTAAGTATTGCAAGTAGTTCATTTTAAAATTTACTACTCAAGTACTGAAAGTAAAAGTACAAGTATTGTGTTATGTAGTTATTAAAGAAAGTAGTCAAAAGTTTGAACATCATATTGTTTTCATTATTTCAAATGATTAACCTAAAGGACAATCACAATTCCTTTGGCTGTAACTTTTTATAAACAAAAACAGATCAAGTATGTCCCGTCCTCCTTTAAAGCATCCCTCCCTTCTCTTCCCTGCTTTGTTTTTTTTTTCTTCTTCTTTTTTTACCTTCTTAAACTAGTGTGCATAAAGCAGTCATTTTTGGAAGTTACACATTTTCTGTTTACCCTCAACTTGTTAGGGCAACTAAAAAATCTCAAAGGCCAGTAGGCCACATTCAAGTATTTCTTATGTAAAAACAAAAGTGATTGGAGCACCTAAAAACACTGATACTGTAGTTCATTAAGATTAAATCTTACTAGCCCCTCTTATTTAAAAAAAAAAAAAAATTGGTAAGCACACTTATATTCTCATTTCAAGAGGTGTTCTGAGTAAATGATTTGTTTGTACACTTTATAATATGGTTTGATTTGTTAACATTACATTAGTTACTGTATTATACTAATAACCAACATGAACTAACCATGATCAATACATTTGTTAGGCTACTGTATTTATTAATCTTTGTTAATCTTAGTTAATAAAAATACAGCTGTTCATTGTTTGTATATGTTACTTCACAGTGTATATTAACTATGTAAACAAATAGAGAGCAATTTGAGAGCAAGACAGCCCTCGTGTTGTTTTAAGACGGTGAATGCGCGCACGGCCGGGGCGCTCTCTCTCTCTCGCTGCTCGTTCTTATGCGCCCTGACAAGCGCAGCAGTCATTCTATTCTACCTCACTCACCAAACAAATAAGGCTTCGGCGGCGCCAAAAACATTTCAATGCAGGAAACTCCTGCATTAGTTATGTCAGTGTAAATCTATACTACCATTAATCTATAAAACACTACTACACTATAAAAACGGGCGTGTGATTAAGCAGCACCAAAGGAGACATCCTCTACGATTTATTTTTGGCAACAGTAGGCTGTCATAAAATAAGAGAAAGTTGACATTAGTGATGGGTAAAAAATACCATTCAACGCGCTGCTTGACAGCCTTTATGATAGTCAGCTAGTTAACGTTAAGTGAACACCGCAGCCTGCCATCTACCGTTCTGGCAGTTTTTATAATTGTAACGAATAACGATGCAGCACATAAAATATCGGAGTAAAAGTAAAACTCAACGAAAATATGTACTGAAGTAAAAGTGGAAGTAGCAGAAAAAAATAATACTCTAGTAAAGTACAGATACCGTCTTTGGTACTTAAGTACAGTAGTGAAGTAGGTCTACTTCGTTACTATACATCCCTGATCATTAGTTTCTATTGCGACCCCTGGTTTTAATCCTAAAATAACGGGCATTTTACGTTCCGTAAAATCGGAAGGACCTTTCAGAAACACTTTGTATTTAACATGGTCAAAACCAAAACTCACATGTGGTGGTAGATTTGCATTGATCTCCCTGATCAAAAAAACAATGTCATCATAATATCCGGCTTTTGACCTCTGTAGTACATTTGATATATTTTTATCCCTGATGATGAAGATCTCAATCTCTTTACCCCTGCAGCTGTGTATTCGGGGGTGTGATCCTCACTATTTGCACCTGTTCTTGTTGTTTCCCCATAGTTGAAGATGAAAGCTGCATCTTCCTCAAAAGTACAGCTTCTAGGATATTCAAATTTGATCAAACCAACTTCCCATTCACCTTTTAGGTTTATAGTTCTTGCTAATCTGGTTTTATAGCTAGATATGCTATTTTCTGGATAAGCAGTTAACGAAGCGTTGCAGGGGAGCGTGACATAAAATCCACCCTCAGCCATGACCGGTTTTTACACTAATGCATTCATGTTATTTAGGATTTTGTTTTTATGGTACTTGTACATCAAGCAGCCTTTTCTGATCAACCCACGATGCAAATTTTGCAGGCCATCCGAGCCATTGTACCAGCACCATTGCTTTACGCCCCTTCTTCTTCTTATCTAAAAATTTTTTCCACTTTAAATGTCTTGTTATCTTTCACAAATATTTTTTTTAATTCCTCCGCATAAAAAACCCCATCGATGATATCGCCATCATAATCACACAATCTGTAGACAGGCGGGTTATGGGGGATGCATGCTGTTACTGTGAAAAATTCCTGTGTGTAGTTTTCCTCATACCCTTTTGTGAACGGACCTCTTGCTTTAGAAATTCTGACAACATCACCAATTTTAGATTTAAATTTGGGGGCCACACAGCGACCACCACTAGCCCCATATAGATTATGAAACACCACAGATTCATTCTCTTTGTTCACATCGATTGGCCTCATCTTAATACTTCTATGGTTACACACAAATCAGTCACATATGTACACAAACACAATATGTCAGCAATTCTAATACAGTTGCCACATTCAGTCACCAGGTCTAGTATTTTTCTAATTGTTGCACAAATTGACTCACCTTTATAAATACACATATGCATTATATCAGTCCACTCATTAGACATGCCTCTTACAGCAGACATTTGGTTCTTGAGGTTTGTTAAACGTTTGGGGTCTACATCACATCCATTTACAGCAACAGGCACATCAACACAGTCATTAATGATCGTATACAACAAGTTTGTCAACTCGCATCTAATACAGCGTTTAAGTAGACATTTTGCCAGCCCCATTGCACAACATGTATTCCCCATTTCAGTATCACAGTCAAACAACTTGTGCGAACAACTTTGTTCGCTGCTGACATTCACAACTTTCTCTCTGACTTCACAAAGTTTTTCCACAATGTAAACTTTGTCACGCAGTTCGTGCAAAATAGTGTCCACTGACCCCAGGATCCTCTGGGGATGAATTCTTAAACCACAGCATTTCAGTGCCTGAGCTATGATGTGTTTGAGTCCTGGTTTAATTAGATTATGAGTCAGCTCCTCAAAGTATGTGTCAAAGAAATAGGCATCAGGTTCAAACAAACAGGAATGTCTAATCTGACTCGGGTGCTGCACCTCACAACACAAACAAATCTGTTTTAGCTTTTTGTTGATAAGATGTTCCAGGAGGACCACAACAGTTGCTTTTATAATTCTGAACCCATCAGAGTGAATACATCCGACATCTGTGTCGTTAAATTCCACCATAGGCTGCTGCTCCTGTGTTCCCGTACAGTGTTGTAAGAAGTCAGGTTGTGATATCCCAGATCCATGCAAAATTTATCATATTTATTGTCATAAGTTTGTGGGTGGGGCTCCTGCGACATAGCACTGTCATTAGACATTGTTATGTCATAACTTTGTGGGTGGGGTTCAAATGGCATAGTGTTATCGTCAGGCATTGCTGGTCCAGTCTCAGGGGTGCTGGTGTAGCAGTAGTTAGATGCAGTTTCTTGAGACATGGTGAATGAATGTAGTGAGTGTACCAATCTTGCAGATGTTTTAATGTTTGTAGTAAGTGGGCGGACTTAAGAGGCGTTCTTCTTGGCTGGTAACGCCCTGCTCAGGATGAAACAATTTCACCTTTACACTGTTGTAGCGATCGTACATATAACACCATCTGAACATCTTGTTAATATAGGTAAAAACATTGTCAAACAGGCAAATATCTTTCCACTGAAACAAAAATTTCATGTCATAGCAAACGTGATGCTCGGTCTCAGGGATAGGCCATGCACGTTCGCAGAGTTTTGTCATTTCACAAATTTCATATCTTCATGAAGAAACTTCATAAAACTGATGCTTTGTCTCTTCTTTGGTGCAAAAGTCAACTTTTCAGCCATTTCAACAGGGACTCTTGTTGGTGAAATACACATCACTTTTCTTGTAGTTTTAGGGGTGCTTGGACTAGCCATTGTGTTACGTTCCACGTATGTTTTTGTATTTTGTTTTTGTTTTTTTTCTCTCTCTCTCTCTTTCTTATCTGTCTGTCGAGTTTTAGGTTGACGGTAAAGCGGGGCTCATCTTGGTGACGTCATGACGCTCTGATGTCCCAACCAGCGTTCTGCCAATCTGCAGGTGGCTGATCATTTAAAAGGCTTCGGCGGCATTCCACCTGCAGTGAGCGTTTGGGCTTGGACCTCACTCACGCTTGTCGAGCCAGAGCCAGTCATTCTTTGTGTTTGCGAACTGTTTATTTAGTCTGTGGTTCATTGAGACAGTATCTGGTTGTTTGTTTCTGTGTAATAGTTAAGCTGACGGAGTTAGAGAGCAATACAAGTCTCGTGTTAAATGTTTGAGTCCACTCGAAATCTGGCGTGAAGTCATTATCTGTCAACCGAGTGGTTGACAAATAATGAAACCCTTTTCCTGCAGACAAGTCTCTCGTGTGAAATGTTTGAACGCATTCGAAATCTGGCGTGAAGTCATTATCTGTCAACCGAGGGGTTGACCGATAATGAAACCTTTTGCTGCGGACAGCTCAGAGATAACATCAACCTCACTGACCACGGTGAATTCCGTATAGTGCGTGTCAGCTAGCAATTAATGTTAGTTATAATGTGGGTGCTCGCCTTCCCTGTATTTTTGTTTATTTATTTAGTGGAGTTTAGTTAAGGCGCCGCGCCGAAGTTTTCGGTTTTGTTTTTACATTTTATTTTTGGTAGTTAGTTTAGGGGCGTGGGCGCTAGTTAGTGGGTTTTGTTTTGATTATTTCTTTTCTTTGGCGACATCCTTGTTCTTTCCTTACTTTTACTTTGTTTATGTCTTACTTGTTGACTTATTTCTACCGTGTTAATAAATATCGGATATTAATTGCTTCCCTTGTTGTTTGGTTTGTTCCTCCCTATGCCTCAACAGCTGTATCTCATTTAAATGTTGCGGTCATTCCACTTAACAACTTTAAGCACGTAACAATTGTAACAGATGAGTTGCAGAATCTCCTCTGTGTTCAACAAATGTATCCCATAAACCTTATTTAAATAACAGCATCAGGATTCACCAAAATGTCATAAAAATGCCAAATCTGGGCTGAGATACAACCTCCATAAATTTACCCATATATCTAACTAACACCATAGTTATCCAACTTACACTATATCTCAGTGACACTCTTGCCCTGCCAATCAAGGGACAACAGCCATAAATTTAGCCATAAAAAACACCCATTGACAACCACTTACCTGCCAATCAAGGCTCACAGCCCTCATAAAACATATCCTTCCTTTCCCTTGACTCAAGTCACTGAAAATTCTTCAAGATGTATAATGTAACTTGTATATTGTTTTTCCCTTTCATGTTGGTATCATTTTAAATGTCTCAGTGCGATTGGTAAAATGGTTTCAACTTCACAGCAGTCACTGGTATTATGAAGAAGATTGAAAACTAAGGAAAATTCTGTCCTATCTTTGGGTGGTTCCTTTTGTGAAAACCCACTCCTCTCCCCCAAAACAGGTGTTGGTGTAATAAAAATATACAATCCTTTTGTTCTGGTCCTGGTATAAAAGGTAAAGTGCAAAGCAGTCATGTGGGATTTTCTGTAGCCAGAAACCCCCACACAGTGATGGACAAGTGTCTTCGAACACTAGTCCACCACTGTGTGTATATACATTTCAATTGATGTTATGCATTCACTATTTCTGAATTGGCTTCTAGTTGCAAAACTATGGAATTGACATCTTTACTTGATAAATAAAATGTTATATTTGATTCTTCAGAAATCATTATGACCGGTAGATTATTGGAGTCCATATTTCCCCAAATCTGCGTCAGGATAGATTAAAACTAAAGGTTCTATGAAAGGAGCATGCTGCACATCATGGGACCTTTTGATTTTTGTTTATCAACTGACTTAGTCACGATACTGCAACTTGCTAAGAAAACTGTGTTTTTGTATGAACAAGCATGTGGCGGTTCAACTCAAATGCATTAGTAAACTCTGCACCCTCTGACTAAGATCAGAACTGGCAAGTTTGTGATCGTGAAAAGCACTAAAATGGCCGAAGTGACTTTTCTAAGTGATATGGGTTCGTAATGAAAGAATAATTGAAAATATGAGATACCCCGAATAATCTAAATCAATAATTAATATATAACAATATAATCTAAATTAAATAACAAAATAATCTAAATTAATACATAACAAATGATTAATTTCTAATTGGAGACACAACCTAAGAATAAGAATCATTTGAAATTGGAGTCAGATTAAACGAGTGAAATTAAGTGAACTTCATAGAGGCGCTGAAAAGGCATAGACGCGTTAACGCTCACCCAGGCCTGTCAGATTCCGTTTTTGGGCCGATGGGGGGTTCCTTACAGTGGGTGGGCAAATGATGTGAGAGATTGAAAAAGAAAATGAAGGGAGTAAAGAGGCTAATGTGGAGAATCAGGGGGAGATCGATGAGAATGGACCGGAAATAGCAATGGACAAAGGAATATGGACAGCACTGGAAATATCACAAGGAGTATTGGAGGAAATGGAGGAGCAACATGTAAAAGGCAATGAGGAAGAAAAGAAAGAAACACCTGAGGGGAAGAAAGAAGGGGAGAAAATGGACATTAAGGAGAAGTATGACTAAGGTAATACAAAATATTAGGGGTGTAACGGTACGCGTATTTGTACCGAACCGTTTCGGTACAGGGCTTTCGGTACGGTGCACGTGTGTACCGAAGCATTACATTGCAACCAATATTCACCACCAATAACCGCAATAAGCTCTGCGTTTTGTTACTTTCGATAAGAAACAAAGCGTCATCCTTCAAATTCTGTCCACGAAATCATGAAGTTTAAACAGAAAATGCCATTTTGACGTGATTTGATGGGGTGACAGATCACTGTACAGGCGCCTCAGTTCAACCGGCAGCGCGAGCGCGGAGCGCAAGTGAATGTGTTCATCTCTTCCTCCTTAATACTAGTTACAGAATAAACATGCAAGAACATCTGAAGGTATGTTGCAAGATTCAGTACAACTTACTGAAACGGTCATATCTCATGTAATCGCTCATTCAGTGTTTCAACGGTGGAAAGACATCAATGAAAGCGTCCGTATTCAACAATATGTCATGATGTATTTACCTCAGAAAAGCCATTCAGTGTTCACAGCTTGTTAGTTCGCTAGAGAAATGAACTCTTTCGCTTAATATATTCACTGTATTAGCCAATATATTCATTATTTTACTTAATCTTTTAGTGATATCCCGATTAGGCTATTTAATGTATGTTTAAATAAATCTGATGTTAAAATAACAGCCACTGTGTAGAAATGATTATATTTCAACAACGAATTGGAGTAAAAACATTTAGAAGTTAATGCAAAAACTGCCTTAGGTGCAGCTTACAGGTTTGCATACAATTTGTTATTTGAGTGTTGATTATTTTATCTAAAAATGAAAAGCAATTGAATTTAGGCTAATAGTTAGGGCTCCCTACATAGTTTATAGCATTAGCAGAGATCATTTTTTTTATCCTTAAGAAACTTTTAGTTTTAATTTAATTTAATATATTTAAAGACAAAAACACAATTTGTTCAGTAAACCTCTGTTTAATAATAAAAAAAAAGCAATTTTATGTTTAGTTTTCTCTCCACCTGCTGTACCGAAAACTGTACCGAACCGTGACTTCAAAACCGAGGTACGTACCGAACCGTGAGTTTTGTGTACCGTTACACCCCTACCAAATATAGAAGTGGCTAAGAAGAAGAGACTTGAAAGAAAAGAACAGAGTAAAGAAAATATTTTATGGGAAAATAGATTTTAAGTGTTGATGGAGGAGGAGGGAGAATAGAAAAAATAAATGTTTGGTTTTAATTTTGTATTTTCTTATTTATTATCTTTTATGTTTTTAAATATTGTATCATAGAATGCTAGGGGTTTATTGAATAAGGAGAAATTTGAAAAGATGGAAGTCTTATGCAAAGAAGCTGATGTGATAGTATTGCAGGAAACAAACTGGAAAAATGAAAGTGTGAAATGGTTTCAAATAAAATGGGATGGAAATTTCCATTCTAAATATAGCTGCAAGCAGCAATTCGGGGCCAAGCCCCAGAAGGGGCAGTAGCGCAATACGGAGCAGGAAGAGCAAAAACAGCAGAAATTGAATGTACATGCAAAACAGCTGGATCAGAAGGACAGGTGGAAATGAAATGAAAATCAATAGAAGTTCAGAGAATGAACAGGGAATGAACTAAAAACACTTGTATCTCATTCAAGAGGAATAAAGATTAGTACAATGCTTATTTGGATAAAAAAGGTATCAAAATGACTCATTACACACAATTGTATAAAGGAACCCCACACGGGATTCGAACCCACGACCTCCGAGTCCAGTGTCCATTCCTCATCTCATTGCACCACTGTGCAGGTGAATGTTGGCACACCTGCCGAAGTTCATTAGTTCATGTGAAAATGAACTCAAAATGAAGAATTTTTATAAAACTGCACTGAATGTTATATTTAATAACTACTTTAGATCATTCTGCAGCTCATCATGCTGTAGCGCAATACAGAGCAGGAAGAGGAAAAACAGCAGAAAATGAACAAACATGAAACAGCTGGTTCAGAATTACAGGCGAAAATGAACTCAGAATGTACATAAGCTTAGATGAAAATGAACACAGCATGAAACAAAAAGCATTTATTTCTAATCCAAGAGGCAGTAAAGGAATCAAAACACACTATTTCATAAAACCGCTCCACCTGGGATTCGAACCCACTATCTTGGGGTGCAGAGCTCATCAGGTAACTGGCTTTACACATTGAGCTACTTGAGGATGCACATTCAACAATCTGTGGAAGAGAACTTTTAGTGTAAGAAAGAATTTACAAAAAAGCATTACTTAGCATGCTAACCATATTATCATGCTAAGCTAACTTAATGCTAATGAAGCTCATGGTTAACTTGATAGCTGAAGAGCCACATTAAAGAGAATGACAACTGGTTAGCATGCTAAGCAATTAGCATGCTAAGCTAACTAGCATAAGACAACAAACACAAGCAAGGTCACATTCAGAGATGAATATCTTGGGAATGGTAGCGAATATCAAAAATCCGTTCAGTCATTTCTGTGCGGGCTCGGTCCAAAGATCACCTGAGCTGATTTTGGACAAAATTGGACAAAAATTGTAGGAGGAGTAGTGAAAAAATGGAATACTGTACTTTTCAAAATGGCCACGTGGTTCATCCGATGAACCACGTGGTTCATCCGATGTTGACGAATTTGATATCCTCGGATTCGGCATGGCACAGGGAATCCATAGACACCAAGATCTTGATTTAAAAAATAGCCATTTTTCAGATCTCATGACCTGTAGGTGGCGCTGTTCCCAAATTTGGCATGGAACCTCAGATCATGGTCTTGATCAAGTGTACCAATTTTAGTTTTGATTGCTCAAAGTTTAGCCGAGATACAGCCTCTATAGCAATTTTGGGTCAACCTCGTTAACTTCGTGACATCATAACTTTTGAACAAAGATGAATAAAAAAAATCTGTTCAGTCATTTCTGTGCGGCTCAGACCAAAGATCACCTGATCAAAGTTTGGACAAAATTGGACAAATTTTGAAGGAGGGGTAGCGAAAAAACGGAATACTGTACTTTTCAAAATGGCCACTACTGTACTGGGTGGAGACTTAATGTAAGATATTGAATGTGATCAGTATGAAGAGAGGAATCAGTTGTATTGACATTCATTTTTCTGGAACAAAGGGTTCAAAAGTTATAACCTTTACAAAAGTGAATATTTGAACTGGTGGTGGCGCTACAGACTTAGTCCTAGATACTCCAAAGTTGGTCAAATTACTTTTAATTACTATCACTACAAACATGCCAAATTTGATAATTTTCCTTCTTATGGTTCATTGATTACCATACAGGGGGAAGAAGAATAACTACGAATTTGGACATAAAGGAATTGCATGTGATAGCTTCAGATTAGACCAGTTTTAGGCAGAATGCCTAGAACAGACACAAGTTCTGCATCTTTTCCTGCCACAGTACCTCATGCGGTCTGGGCATGTGTCACACTGAGTTTCGAGCCCACGATGCAGAGCATTCGGGATCCGTGGCGTAACACATTGAGCTAATCAGCCATGCAAGTTCATCAGTATGCTAAGCAGAGGTTTCAGTGTGAGAAAGAGTTCACAAAAAAAAAATAAAGCTTCATAGCATGTTAACCATATTAGTATGCAAAGTTATTTAATGCCAACTAAGTTTTGGTTAACCTGTTGACTGAAGACCACATTAGAAAGAATAGCAATAGTTTAGCATGCTAAGCAATTACTGTGCTAAGCTAACTAACATAAGACAACAAACACAAGCAAGGTCACATTCAGAGATGAATATCTCGGAAATGGTAGTGAATATCAAAAATCTGTTCAGTCATTTCTGTGCGGCTCGGTCCAAAGATCATCTGAGCTGATTTTGGACAAAATTGACCAAAATTTGTAGGAGGAGTAGCGAAAAAACTGTTTTTCATTTACTTCAATACGGCAGACAGGTACATTTAAGGAAAATGACAAATGATACATTGTCGGAATCGGCATAAGCCAGGGAATAAAATGACATGAAGCATACACATTTTGGAAAGTGTTTTCAAAAGTTATAAGCGTTTTTTAAATAATCATTACATCTGTGGAACAGTAGGTGGCGCTGTGCTGAAACTTCTCAGGTACCTTCACGACCTTCTAAAGGTCATACATACCAATTTTTGTGAAGATATGTCAAATTGTTTAAAAGATATCGCAATTTATGACAAAATTCAAAATGGCGGACACATGATTCATCCAATATTGACAGAATCGGTATCGTCGGATTCGGCATGATCCAAGGAATCCATAGACACCAAGATCTTGATTTTCTGACAAACTGTTCAAAAGTTATTGGCCAAAATAGCCATTTTTCATATCTCATGACCTGTAGGTGGCGCTGTTCCCAAGTTTGGCATAGACCCTCAGACCATGGTTCTGATGAAGGGTACCAATTTTTGTTTCGATTGCTCAAAGTTTGGCCGAGATACAGCCTCTATACTAATTTTGGGTCGACCTCGTTAACTTCGTGACATCATAACCTTTGAACAAAGATGAATAAAAAAAATCTGTTCAGTCATTTCTGTGCGGCTCAGTCCAAAGATAATCTGATCAAAGATTGGACAAAATTGGACAAATTTTGAAGGAGGAGAAGCGAAAAAAACAAATACTGTACTTTTCAAAATGGCCGCTACTGTAATGGGTGGAGACTTAATGTAAGAAGTTGAATAGCATCAGCATGAAGAGACGAATCAGATGAACTAAATTTAATTTTTCTATGACAAACAGTTCAAATGTTAAAACCGTTACAATGTTGAAATTTTGAACTGGTGGTGGCGCTATAGAGTTGGTTCTAGAGACTCCAAATTTGGTCCAATCACTATTCATGAGCATCTCTACAACTGTGCCAAATTTCATCATTTTCTCATGTTCCGTTGATAGGGCTGCCATAGACTCCCATTCGGGAGGAAGAATAATAATAATAAAAGGGAAAACGTACAATTACAATAGGGGCTACAGCCAATGTTAAATGTGGATTTTAAGATTTTGGCTAAGGTTTTAGCAAATAGATTAAAAAGGGTTTTACTTAAAATCATAAAATCGACACAGGCGTATGAGGTACTAGGGAAGGACATTGTAGATGTGGTTAAGAGCATAAGGGACACAATTTATTATATGAAGGAGAAGGAGAAAGGGGGTTATTTAGTTAGTCTAGATTTGGAGAAGGCATTTGATAGGGTGGAACATTAATTTTTATTTGATGAGGGTTTGGTTTTGGAGAAAATTTAGAAAGTGGATGAGAATTTTTTACACTAATATTTTAACATGTATTAAATGTAATGTTTTTTTAACAGAATGCTTTCAACCAATAAGAGCTATAAGACAGGGATGCCCGTTGTCGGCCTTATTGTACACACTGGTGGCCGAGCCACTGGGACTGGCTATTAAGGCAGACGGTAGCATAAAAGGAATACACTGCTTCTCTTTTGGTATTTCTCTCAATTTGTATCAATATGCTGATGATATGACATTGTTGGTAGAAGATATTCAAAGTATAAATGAGGCAATGGAGATTTTTGAGAGAAATTGTAGAGGTTCAGAAGCTAAAATAAATGTGGGGAAGAGTGTGTGTATGAGGTTGGGGAGGGTTGAAGGAATAACGCAGCACATACCATTTAAAGAAGAACATCATATTAAAGGTGCCCTAGATTCAAAAATTGAATTTACCTCGGCATAGTTAAATAACAAGAGTTCAGTACATGGAAATGACATACAGTGAGTCTCAAACTCCATTGTTTCCTCCTTCTTATATAAATCTCATTTGTTTAAATGACCTCCGAAGAACAGGCGAATCTCAACATAACACCGACTGTTACGTAACAATCGAGGTGTACGCCCCAATATTTGCATAATGCCAGCCCATGTTCCCAACATTATAAAAGGCATTAGACAAAGGCAGCCAGTATTAACGTCTGGAGCTGCACACAGCCAAATCATCTGACTAGGTAAGCAAGAACAACAGCGAAAAATGGCAGATGGAGCAATAATAACTGACATAATCCATGATAGCATGATATTTTTACTGATATTTGTAAATTTTCTTTCTAAAAGTTTCATTAGCATGTTGCTAATGTACTGTTAAATGTGGTTAAAGTTACCATCGTTTCTTACTGTATTCACGGAGACAAGAGCCGTCGCTATTTTCATTTTTAAACACTTTAATGCTATCTAAAGTTTGGTATGTATTGGGAGTTACCCCGTTGACACAAGGATATTATAAAAAGATAAAAGAGGTGGTTTTAAAGTTTTTATGGGGAAATGGGAGAGCTAAGATAGCATATTATACTTTAATAGGGAATATTAATGAGGGGGGACTGGGACTCTTAGATCCGTTTTTAAGAATGAAGACACTGAGAATTAAAACGGTGCAACATTTTTTGCAAGGAAATAAGGATGTGATTTGGAAAAGTGTCATGGAATATTATTTGAGGAAATTTGGATATTTTGAAATGGGATGTAATGTTTTATGGATGAAATTTAAAAATTGAATGTTAACAGGCTTGCCAAGGTTTTATGCGGAGGTTTTAGAATCATGGGGGGAATTTCTAGGAAATGTATTGTTTATACCTACAGGAAGAGCGCAGATATTAGAACAACCACTTTTTTTAAATCAAAATATTTTTACATTTTGGGCACACATCAGGAATGTTTCCATTATATCGACAGAGTTCCACTGGAGTCACATATGTTCGCATTAACCATTTAAATTGAATAACTTTAAGACGAGTATTTATTGATGTTGTGTGGGCTAAAATGCATGCATTTTGTCTTCCTCTGAAAGTTGTGATGACAAATCATCTTTCCAAGCTCTGAATCTATCATGAGAATTTTCCGAAACGTAAGACATAATCAGATTATATAATTGAGAAATAATGCCTTTCTTTTGACTATCTTTTAACAACATTTCTTCCAAATCTGAAGTGGCGGGTTTTGTTAATATATTGTTTTGACTTGCTCTTATAAAACTCCTAAGTTGGAGATATTTAAAGAAATGTTTTTTATCTAAGTGAAATTTATCTTGTAATTCTTGAAAGGTCATAAGTATGTCAGATTTTGGTAAATACACATCTCGAACCATTCTTAGTCCCTTGGTATTCCATGATTTAAATGTTGCATCTGCCCTGCCTGGTGGAAAACATTGGTTGCCCCATAATGGACTAAATTGAGACAGACATTGTGGATCTTTCAGAAATGCTCTCACATCACTCCATACTTTTATCATGTTTTTTAGAATTGGGTTTTTAGTTTCTTTTAATAGTTTTTTTATTGTATTTGAGTATAAATATGAGGGAAGAGGTCAATTAAATCCTTGTGATTCCATTTCTATCCAATGTGGTGAATGATTAGTATAGTAAAACAAAATAGACCTTAATTGTGTAGCAAAATTGTACAACTTAAAATTGGGACATTTCAAACCTCAACGCTCATAAGGCAAGTACATTAAAGACAAACGAAGTCGTGCCCTTTTATTATTCCAGAGGAAACGAATAAACATTTTCTTCATTTGCGAGAAAAAAATCGAATGGGGGTGGTAGGGGAATATTCTGAAACAGATAAAGTAGCTTTGGAAGAATGTTCATTTTTAAAATGTTAACTCTCCCAATTATAGACATTGGCAGCAGCATCCATCTATCAACTGAATTATGTATTCCTGTTACTAAAAGGTTATAATTTACCTCAATTATTTTTTCTAAACTTGGTAAAATCTGTATCCCCAAGTACTCAAATTGTGTCACAACATTAAACTGTATAACATCTGGGATTGGGTTTGTTCTTTCATGTTTATTTAACAATAAAATAGAAGATTTGGTTTTATTGAGCTTGTACCCTGAAATTTCACTAAATGACTGGATGACTTCCAGAATGATCTGTACTGATGTGTTCAGATTCGAAATAAATAGGATCACATCATCTGCGAACAAAGAAATCCTATGTTCAGTTGGTCCTACTGTAATTCCACTAAGTTGGGGATGGGAGCGTATTGCAATTGCAAATGGTTCTATTTCTAACGTGAATAATAAAGGCGAGAGTGGGCAACCTTGTCGGCACCCACGTTTTATTGCTATCGGTTGAGAAATATTTCTATTAGTGATGACTTCAGCAGTAGGGTTGTCATATAATATTTTAACCCATTTGATAAAATATTTACCGCATCCAAATTTTTCTAATACCCGGAAAAGATATGGCCATTCAACCCTATCAAAAGCCTTTTTGGCGTCTAATGATAAAAGAGCTGTATTTGGCGCATCCTTTTTATAATGAATAATATTCAATAGTCTCCGTACATTGTGGAAGCCCTGTCTTCCTGTGATGAATCCATTTTGATCTAAATTTATTACATAGGGGAGAGCTTTTTGTAATCGTTTTGCTAATAATTTAGAAATGATCTTTAAATCCGAATTCAAAAGACTAATGGGTCTTAAATTTTCACATTTATCTAAAGGTTTTCCTGGCTTAGGTAGGAGAGTAATCAAGGCTGTATTTAATGAAGGAGGAAGAAAATTCGACTGAAAGATTTCTTCAAACATGTCCAATACAGGTACCAAAAGTTTATTCTTAAATTTCTTATACAGATCTATAGGGATGCCATCAGGTCCTGCTCTTTTTCCAGATTTCATGCTATCAATGGTTTGTCCAATTTATTCTATTGTAAATTTTGAATTTAAATTAACTCTATCATCCTCAGAAATAGTGGGTATATCTATTTTATTTAGAAAGGTGTTTATATTGTCAGGTTTAATTGATTATTGTGCTTTATACAATTCTTCATAATAGCCCTTAAACGCATTATTAATTTCTTTTGGATCCAACAGTGTCTGTCCATTTGATATTATTGAAGTGATTGGCGATTTCGTTTCAAGCTGTTTTATTTGCCATGCCAACAATTTGCCAGCCCTATCAACTTGCTTGTAAAATGTCTGTTTCAAACGTAAAAGACTTGAGGCAGCTCTAAAAGCAGACTGCTTATCATATTCAGCTCTCAATAGTAATAATTCTTTCTCCAATTGTGAATTACTAATATTTTCAGAATTATTTACTTTCGTTTGAATGGCTCTTATTGTATTTTCCAACTGTAATCTAGTTTCCTGTGTTTTTTTTTATTTAGATCCTGTATTTAACTGATGATATGCCCTCTCAGGAAAGCCTTGAAAGCTTCCCACTTAACGCATGCAGTAGTTTGTATAGTGTTGATTTGAAAATACTCATCTATCTGTTTTTCTAAATATTTTACCAAGTCTTCATCTTGTAACCATTTATGTTGGAAATGCCATCTGGGTGGATCTCTTAATAATTTGTCATCTCTGTAGACCAAACAGCATGGTGCATGATCTGAGATCACAATATTATCATAAGAGCAGTCAGAAATTTTAGATTGCAATTCTGAAGAGACAAGAAAAAAATCTATTCTAGAGTATGTCTTAAAAGTACCCGAATGACAGGAATAAGCTCTAATATTTGGATTTCTCTCTCTCCATATATATAATAAATTTAAATCTTTCATAAACCTATGTATTGTAGTCCTACAGTTGTTATGTGAACTGTCAACCCCAGTTGATCTATCTATTTGTGGGTTTAATGTACAATTGAAGTCCCCGGCTATCATATGTAGTCCTGGAAGCGTTGAGAGAGTAAGAAATAGGTCATTATAAAAATTGTTATCATCTACATTAGGACCATAAACATTAGTTATATTTAGCATTTCTGATAACAAAGATCCTTGAAGTATTAGAAATCTTCCCCTTTTGTCTTTAATAGTATTTTTTAATTTGAATGGAACCGACTCATGAATTAATGTCATAACCCCTCTAGCTTGAGATGTAAACGATGCCGCATACACAGTGCCTTTCCACCTCCTTCTCACCCTTATACTATCATCAATAAGATGAGTTTCTTGCAACAGTACAATTTTAGCATTCATTTCTTTCAGTTTATTCATGACCTGTTTTATCTTTTGAAGACGTTGTAGACCTCTGCAGTTCCATGAAATAATATTAAGATTCATTTCTTAAGTCAGAACTTATAAAAATTTTTAAAAAATTCTTATAAAGATTTTTTTTTTTTTTTTAGGTTGCTTTGCAATGTAAAACTATCCTTGCTTATAGGCATAACAAATTGGGATGCTAGAACAAACATCCAACACACTGAACTAATATAACCCCCCTCTCCCCTCCCCCACTCAAGAGGGTACCCCCGAACCCCCCTGTTGGTTCAGTTTGCGTAGTCATGGCCTGATTAGTCTTGGTTTCTTCATCACGAAGATTACAGTCAAATAGGCTTGACTGTCTAGTTGTTCCACCTTTCCCCTTCTGCGACTTTACCGAGCTAGGCATCACACCTCAAAATATTCTTCTATTTCAAACTATAAGTGAGAAGGAGAGCATTTTTTTACGAACTTAGCAGCAGAACAGCAAAAAACATGTCTTCCTACATGGCCGCCATAACCGGAAGTCTCCATGGAATTACTGGAAGACAAAGAGGAAGAGTTTATGGGAATGATTGTAAATGGAAACCCAATGATGGAATATAAAGAAAATGCTGTAAATTTATTATGGAAAAAATATGAATAATGAATGGAAGGATGTAAAGATGATGTTACACAATGTTGAAATGTTTTAAAAAACTTTTTTAATGTCTGTAAAAAATGTAAAATATATGTTTTAAGAATAAATAATAAAAAAAAGACTGGTTAGTACTTGGACGGGAGACCACCTGGTAATACCAGGTGCTGTAAGCTTTATGTTTTTTCAAAAAAAAAAACCTGAGATTGTCTCACCTGGGAATACCAGGTGCTGTAAGCTTTATGTTTTTCTGAAAATATAAAGAGTGTCTGAATGTCTTAAATAGCCCACTCTTGGCTGCAGATCTCGTTTATGGATATACCACTCTGAGCACCCCCGATCCCATCTGATCTCGGAAGCTAAGTAGAGTCGGGCCTGGTTAGTACTTGGATGGGAGACCGCCTGGGAATACCAGGTGCTGTAAGCTTTATGTTTTTTCTGAAAATATAAAGAGTGTCTGAATGTCTTAAATAGCCCACTCTTGGCTGCAGATTTCGCTTACGGCCTTACCACTCTGAGAGCACTCTAGAGCAGTGGTCGCCAACCCGTCGATCGCGATCGACTGGTAGATCTTTGTCACTGTCCCGGTAGCTCTCAAAAAAAAAAAAAAAAAAAGCAAAGAAAAAGAAATTAGTACAAAAAATACATTGTGCCTGATTGATGTTCAGTTTTCAAGCATCTGTAACTGTTATTTCTTAATCTAACTGCTGTATTTATTTTTAATAAAGTGACCAATGAGATAAGAGATGAACTATTAATGATAAGATGATAAGTTAATTGTCGCAAACATAAATATACGGCTCACCATGGTGATAGCCCGCGGTCGCAACGTAGCAGTCAAGTTAGAATGGCGGAGGCTCCACGAAAGAAGACAAAAACATACAATTTCCATCCAGAATGGGAACAGGAATTTCTTTTTACTTTGGTAAAAGATAAGTGTGTATGTATGTTGTGCCACCAAAAGCAAGCATTATGTAAAAGAGGAAATCTGGAGCGGCACCACAATACCAACCACCCGAAATTTAAAGACAGCTACCCGCCTAAGAGCGCGATTCGTGCAAGGAAAGTTGATGAGCTGAAATCTGAGTTGAAGGCCCAGCAATCACTTTTTACAAAATCTGCTGAGCAAAATAAGGCTGCTACTGAAGCATCATTTCGTGTAAGTCATTTTCTGGCTAAAAACAAAAAACCTTTTACAGATGGTGAATTATTCAAGGAAGCAATGGTCATTACTGCAGAGACTATTTTCAAGGATTTCAAAAACAAAGACGACATAAAAGCTACACTCCGTGCTGTACCTCTTGGTCCTGCATCAGTGACAAGGAGGGTCGAGTTACTGTCAGAGGACGTGGATCGACAGATATTTTTCACTGCAGCTCGACGAATCACTGGATGCAGTGGACACAGCGCAGCTTGTTGTTTTTGTCAGAATGGCTTTCCAGGATTTTATAACGAAAGAGGACTTCCTCACTCTTTTGCACTTAAAGGAGAGAACACGAGGTGAGGATATTTACAATGAGTTTAAAAAGTATGTAAGAGAAAATAATATCCCCATTCATAAACTGGTAGCAATTACCACCGACGGTGGCGTGGTGTGCGCTCTGGTTTTATAGCACTGTGCCGTAATGACCCTGATTTTCCCGACTTCAAGAATTATCATTGTGTGATTCATCAGCAGGCCTTAGCAGGGAAAGTTGTGGACTTTTCTCACGTAATGTCACTGGTGGTCAAACTGATAAACTCGATACGAGCAAAAGCACTTCAGCATCGCTTATTCAAGGCGTTACTGGATGAGCTTGATGCCGCGTACGGAGACCTGCTACTTCATGCTGATGTGCGTTGGTTGAGCCGCGGTAAAGTGCTGCAGCGGTTTGTTGACTTACTGCCTGAGATAAAGACTTTTCTGTCTGCAAGAAACGAGGAGCACAAGGAGCTGTCAGATGATGCGTGGCTGCTGGACCTAGGGTTTCTGACAGACTTGACTGCAAAACTGAATACACTCAACAATGAGCTCCAGGGGAAAGACCGACACCTGCCCCACATGATCAGCGCAGTGAATGCTTTTAAGTCTAAGCTCGGTGTTTGGATCACACATCTAAAAAACGGGAGGCTAACACACTTTCCCGCCCTGGAAAAAATGTCACAGAGCATTAAAGACAAGGATGTTTTTCAACCTGAGAAATACTGTGCTCACTTGGACAAAGTTGCAACAGAGTTCAATCTGCGTTTTGGTGAGTTAAACGAAATGGAATGTATTGCTGCATTTGTCTCAAACCCATTCATGCTCATTGATATAGAACAGGTTGCAGCCAAATTCCAGCAAGTATTTTCTTTGTCAAGTGGAGTTGACATGGAGATGGTCGATTTGCAAAATGACATAGAGCTGAAAGTCAGATCAAGGGACAGTGACTTTTGGGGACTTGTCAACAGAGAGAAGTTTCCACTCCTCACTGTATGTGCACTAAAAGTGAGTGCCTACTTTGGATCAACTTACCTCTGTGAAATGGCTTTTTCACAGATGAAAATAATTAAATCAAAATACAGGAGCCGCCTCACTGACAGACACCTCACAGACTGCCTCAAACTGGCTGTATCTGGCTATGAGCCAAACTTCAGGGGACTCACAGACAGTATTCAGCCTCAGCCATCACACTGACTAACTTAATGCAGCAGTTTTGTCTTCTGATGGCATTGTTAAAAGTTATGTTGCATGAGATGGGTCATAGAACTTAATTGAGATTGTTAGAATTTTAAGTTAATTTATAAAATGTTAGTACCTTCAGAAGCTTAAGTGAATAAGCAATTTACTGGCGACAATGGCACATTTTCAGTTCAGTGTCACTTCATATGATCTGATCACTGCAATTACAGTGTTGTTACATTGATACAGCCTTTTTTTTTTTGGTTGCATCAGTTTAAAAGTTTTTTTTTAAAGAATACTTAATGTAATTTAAATAAAATACTAAATAAAAGGCTTCAAGTTGGAAGTACAGTCTGAGCTTTTTCTATTTATTCTTTGATAGATTGGTTGGTAGATCTTGCCTTTCATCAAGACTGTGGTCAGGGATCTTGGGCTTGAAAAGGTTGGTGACCACTGCTCTAGAGCAATTTGAAGGTGTGTGTGTGACTTCAGTAAGGAGAGAAAAACTTTTCTTAACATTTATTGTTTAAATTTGTTTTGTTTATTTGTGACAAAAGATTAGTTTTTGATTTAGAAGGTACGCGCTTAAGCTCCAAGCAGTTGATCTGCTTGGAGGCGTTCCCTGTTTTTTTTGTTTCTACCTTGGTTAGAACAATGATGGACCACATGGATCTAGGAATGGCAGGAGGACGAGAAGAGCTCAATGAACAAAATGGAGTGGATAAAGGGTCAAGAGGTGCGAATGATGTAAACATGGATCATGAAGGACAAAGGAACATCAGGAAACGAGTGGAGTATTTGAAAGAAGCTTCGGTGGTTATTGATTTGATGGACAACAAGGAGGTGAGGCCCAAACATGGTAAAGAATATGAGCTGACCTTGGAAGGAACAGAGTCTTGTGTGGTCTTACTGGCATAAGACCTCACAAGACTCTTCATCTGCCGGCATATTTGGAGGATGATGTGATTGAGGGCAAATTGACGTTTTGGGGGGTCACACCCATGACAAAAATAAAGAGAAGAGTCTATCCTGGAACGAACATTGTGGATGGGACAAGGTATGTGAAAGTCAAATTTCCTAAAAAGGTTACGCTACTGCCTTATAGCACAAAATTTGAAACGGCGGATGGCTTACAGAACTTTAGAGTTCCCTTTCGAAGGGAACTCCACTCTGCGTTGAACAGAACGTATTGGGGAACCGTCACGTGACCCAGGTGTCGAAAGCACTATCCAACAACTCCAATTGCTATTGGCCGGCGACAGCCTATGACGTCATACGGCGCAACCCGGATGTATAAAGGGAGCGCCTGGAGAGACAGTCACTCTTTTTCATCTTTCGGTCCTGTTCTGTCTGATTGCATCTATACCAAAAGACTCCAGTAGGGTTTTCTATATATACCTTACAAACGTTCATGACAGTGTGTTTATCCGTGTCCCAAGGTTTGACACTTGATATACATATTTTTCTGAGCGTTTTCTGTCTGGAGAGGAGCACGCATACACAGTGCTGTGTGTCTGTCTGTTGTTTACTCTGTTCTCGTTTGGTACTCTTCCCGAGGGAAGAGCTGTCTGCATTTCTGCCTGGTGGTTCTGGCCCCATTTTGTGCTAAGGCTTAACAGTGGCTGCAATCATAGGGCTTGCGGATGAGCTCGTTGGGAAGTTTGAGAAAGCTTTATTCTCTCAACTTCCCTGGGGCTGGCGAGAGCGACCGGATGACGATGACGTTCGTGTTTGACGTCATCGCGTCCGGCGGTGAGCTCTCCTCTGGCGGGTGTATGCAAGCTGCTGTGTGTTTGGGACGCACTTCTCGGCGGGCTGTGGCTGCCGGGAGGGCGCGTTAAGAGAGGGGCCGTGCGCGTTCCTTTCTGTCCATTGATACGGCAACTTCCATACTTTCTATTCCGTTCTGATCTCCGCTTTTGAGATCGGTGAGGAATGGAAAAACCCCTAGCCATTCAGATTTGTATCTGAACCCAGACAGACGGGGGGGGGAAGAGCGAGTGAGACGGGTGATCGATTGTAAACACTGTTGTGTTTGTGATCAATCTCCCAGCTATATAGGGCGCTTTATAGCTACCCTCTCCTCTTCTTCCACCTCCTGTGTGTATATGTATATATAGAAGCATATGTCATGCTCAGATGCTTCTTATGGTCAGACTGATGGCTGGGCCCATAGTCATTGTTTCTATCAGCCCGCTGTTTCTGTTTGATAGTAAGAGGATCTTTAAGCTTAAAGAACCTTAGATTCCATCCTTTTATTTAAAAGGGAGCATTAGGAGTTTTTGGTTTTTGAGCTGCAGGAGGGTCTATATTTTATTCATTTAAAATAAGACCTTATTTCCTGTATAGTTTTCTGAGCATGTAGTCAGGAAAATTGGTTTTTTTTTGGCATACTGAAGTTGATAGTACTTGTCACTTCAGCTAATATGTAGATGTTTAGGTCGGCCTTAATCGGCTGCCTGACATTGTTTGCTTGTGAGCTTCTTTCTCTTATCCATGAGATTTGGAGGTGAAGCCCGGGCTTCACTAGGCTTGTGGCCTTGTAAGAAGGCCCGTAGCTTAGCGGCTAGGCTAGAGCTAGGTTAGGTGTGTTATTTACATAACCTTATGTATACTATCCCTTGTCAGGTTGTATAGTTCCTAGTTCTGGCCTCCTCCCGAGGGAGTTGTTAGGCTGTATGCCATTATCCCCTTGCTTGTGTAGGCGCAATTGTGAGATTAACAGCTAGGTCGTAGACTGTTTTGACTCCCTGATGCTGTCTCTCAGGTGGTAGGCCCTTATCTTTGCGTAGATAAGTTATGCAGGTTTGCTAGGCCCCACTTCCCCCACTTTCATGCTAAGGGAAATTAATTCCTCTGAGCCACTTGATATCAGTATTTATCAAATTTGATTGGACAATGCTAGTTTTTAGCCTTTCGTCTGCTAGGCTTAGAACAGATTTGAGGATCTGTTTGGGAATGTTTTTCCTTTAAAATAGCATGTATTTCAAAGTTTTATATTACTTTGAGTTCTAGATTTTTGCCCTACATATATATATATATATATATATATATATATATATATATATATATATGTGTGAGCTTACGTATGCTGCCACAGGTTTGCACCTGTTCTCTTAATAGTAGGCCCTTTTTGCTATTTGAGAGGATGGTGACTACATATTCCCCAGTTAAGAGGTGTATTTGTGTCACTGAGTGCATCACCTGTTGGATTGCATACTCAGGGTAGTTAGAACCACTTTTTGAGGAAAGTTGGTATCTATTTTAGCTCCCTGGTGATCTTGTTAGCGATTATATTGCATATAACTCGGATTGTAGGCTTTATGATATTTAGCCTCCTTCTAGTTAGCAGTTGTCATGCTGATTAACTGATCATGGTTTGCTCACATATGTACACTACCACAGGCCCTGCCATGTGTTTGTTTGAGTTAGTAGGCCTTATAACCTCCCTTAGACCACATTGGCATAGTTAGAGCTGGTTCCCTGTAAGCTTGGTTCCCTGGGAATTCACAAGCTGAAGCCACGTGTCACTGGATCGGCAGGCCACTTCAGGCCTCCGTTTTAGTTTGCACGTTGGCACAGACTGTGTTTTTCTGTGCGGCTCTGGATGAGATGTCAGTAGTGAAACCTTGATGATTCTAGTTGTGCTAAGAGCCACCTAGCGCTTAGGTTGGATCTTTGTGCTCCTGGAAACGGCCACGAGACTTACACCGTGTGTCCTGAAGGATGCTAGCCTGCGGGCCGCCCTTTTTGGATACACTAGTGTTTGTTTAGGTGTATTTCTCTCTGAGAACTATTTCTATACACTTTCGTTGGCCAGGGGCCCAAGTGGTAGATTCAACCCCCTCTTTTGCGGGCTGTTTACCAGGCTTGGGACCTAAACACTGCCATGAGCTGATACCACGTGTCTGTTGAGGTTATAGGCCTTCCAGGCCTTCCTTAATACGTGTTGGTATACGCTGTACTCCTCTTGCTTAAAGAGTAAAAGGTGCTTTTACTGAGTACACTGCTTGTCGGATTGTGTTGGGTGGATTATCATAAGAGCACTGTGCAGCTTTCTATTGCTGCCATGGAAGTTGTCTGTCTGCCGCCGGCTTAGACAGATGTTCAGAATGGCTTTACCAGGAACGGGCTTCTTTCTGAAGTTTACTTCTGTCTTTATGTATATAGAACTGTTGTCATGTTGTAGCCCCTCTCGGGCCTCCATGAGTATGTGCTCTTGGCATAGTCTACCTGTTAGGTGAGCTATGCGCTTCCACTTGGGGTTTGTAATAGTGCTTAGCTCCCTAAGCTGATTATGATGGTTCAGCCTTGATCAGGCCCCGTCTTAAGCGTCGGCCCCAGGCTGGTTTGTGCTCCCCTTTTCAGGGTTTTCAGCGCACAGCCTCCTCAGTGCGTTAATTTAGCACTGGGTAGATCCTAGGTTGAGCGGATTATCTCTCCTCAATAGGAGGGTTCATAGCACTCAGCTGAGTTCTGCTCTCCAGGATGCCCGTCTCTACGCGTGTGTCTGAGCTGGTTTCTGCCTTTCTGCAGTCACTCTTACCTACTATCTTCCTGAAGAATGCGTTTGGCGAGGCTCTGTATTCAGACAGGGTTGGCCTGAACTGAGTCTGTTCCCTGAGAAGACCAGGTCGGCCTCCCTGGTGGCAAGGAGGGTGACCTTGCTCCCCTCTTGAGTGACTGGCCGAGGTTCCCTTTGGTTCCTTGGCCACATTCCCTTAAAGGAACCACTTTTCTCACAAGAAAATTGAGTTCTAGACGCCTTAGCGTTTCTCTAGGCTCTATTTGTTAAAAGAGAAAGGTAGAAGCCTGTGGGAAGGTCAGCTTGGGCTGTTGGCCAAAGGGAATGCTGTCACTGACAGCCTGGTGTGACCCGAGTTGCTGGGCAGTTTGAGAACTGCCTTGAGGTCTTTGCCTCAGCCATATTTTTTGGCAGGCACTCCCCTCCAGCATGGCGGCGTGGGTATATCGCTCCCCAATGCGTTCTGTTCAACGCAGAGTGGAGTTCCCTTCGAAAGGGAACGTCTCAGGTTACGTATGTAACCATAGTTCCCTGAGAACAGGGAACGAGACTCTGCGTTCCTTTGCCATGCGTCAGGTTGCCTGCCTCCAGAACAATCCCTCAAGACGATAAGATAGTGACTGTCTCTCCAGGCACTCCCTTTATACATCCGGGTCGCGCCGTATGACGTCATAGGCTGTCGCCGGCCAATAGCAATTGGAGTTGTTGGATAGTGCTTTCGACACCTGGGTCACGTAACGGTTCCCCAATGCGTTCTGTTCAACAGAGTCTCGTTCCCTGTTCTCAGGGAACTATGGTTACATACGTAACCTGAGACGTTATTCATGATAGGCAGGAAAAGCTCTGTCCTATGTGTCTGCAGCCAGGACGTATCTTCAAAGACTGTCCTGATTTTAAATGCTTTGAAGGACAAGGACATTTCGCTAAAGACTGTAAAGCAGATAATTGTCCTGATTGTAGGAACCATTTATGAGATGTGATTGTGAAAGTGAAAATGAAGAGGTAAATGATGAAAATGGAAATGGTGAAACTGAGAACAATGTGGAAATGATGGACAGTGCCAATAACGAAGAAGAGGGGGATGGGTCTTTTGTAGACAATTGGGGCAGTAAAAGGCATGAGCAAGGAAAAGGGGGAGAAAAGGAGTTAGGATAGAGGGGAGGGGGATAAGATGGAGGGAAGCATGGAAGAGGGGTTGGGGGGTCCAGTGGATGATACAATAAAAGTGAGGAGAGAGGACAAAAATGAGAAGGAACAAGTAGAGGAATGCATAGAAGTGAATTTGGAAGAGTTGAGGAGGGGAATGAAAAGAGGAATGAGAGATGTTAAATGAAATGTATAAGAAAGGAGGGGCAAAGGGCAGAGAATGAGAATGCACTCAGGTACAGAGGAAGGAGGAGTTTCAATGGAGGAAGGGGGAGAAGAGAATGAAACATGAATGTGTTGTTGCTAATGGCTCTATGTATTGTTTCACTCAATGTGAGGGGATTAACAAGTGTGGATAAATTTGAAAACATGAAAGAGCTATGCAAAAAAGCTGATGTAATATTACTGCAAGAAACATTTTGGAAAGATTAAATGATGGACAGTTTTAAAAGGAGGAATTTTCTATAATAATGGTGAAGGGGGAAGGAGAAAGGAGTTGCTGTTTTATGTAAAAGAAGCATGAATGATGATGTTGAAATCATGTATTGGGATAATGAAGGAAAATGCATTATTGTGAAAATGGTTATAGGAGGGGAAAATGTTTTTTTGTGTGTAATGTGCTTGCACCAAATGCAGAGGCTGAAAAGAAAATGTTTTTTAATAGTTTAAATGGCTTGGTAGAAAAATGGGAAAGGTTCATTTTAATGGGTGATTTCAACACAATATTCAGTAGAATTGATATAGCAAATACTATGGCTTATAAAAGAGACAGTGGGAGAGAAGAATTGCTCAAATTAATGGATAAATATGATCTTATAGATATATGGAGGGAGAGGAATGAGGGTGTAAGGGATTTCTCAAGACGACAGTTAGTGAAAGATCAAATGAAGCAAAGTAGAATAGATTTCATGTTGATCAAAAGAGACATGAAGAGAGAGATTGATAAGATATATTATAGTGACCATGGAATGTTAACTCCCTGAGGTCTGAAAACGCGCCGGAAAAACAGACTTAAAATACTCCGTCATTTCTTGTCATAGAGACATAAGTAATATATAAATTGAAACCATAGAATGTCTTCTTTTATTTGTGTACACTCAGAGTAAAAACACAATGTTGCGCTTTTTGTAAAATAAAGAAAACTAACATGATGTGTGATCTCTCCTCTCCCTCTGAACAAAGTCCAATCTGATAGTTCTCAGAAAATGAACTGTAACTTATGAATACTAATGACAAAAAATGACACTTATGTCTAAAGAAACGTTGAAATGTCAGGTTTTAACTCGTGCAAGTCAAATAGAAAACAAACATTCTGTGTTTATGTAATCTGTATGAAAAGAGAGCCATGTCAGAAGTCTGTGATTCAGCTCATTACCCGCTAATGCGGCCACGCCCATGGAATCAGCGCTATTCAGACGCAAATTCAGAGGCAATACATGCATACATCGTCTCAATCTTGTATTTATTGTCTTGAAAAGTGTTTATTTGGATGTTAAAGCCATGGTTAGTGATCTGTAGAAGACATGCCGTTAGTTCCTAGTTCCTTTTCTGCTTTATATGAATTTGTGGCCTAAAAGTGTACAGAGAGCGCCCTCCGGCTGCAAGTATGAATTAAAAACACCATTCCTGAAATGTCCTCTTCTTCTTTAGAATAATTTGTGGCCTAAATGTGCACAGAGAGTGCCCTCCGGCTGCAAGTATGAATTGAAAACACAGTATCCAGCACTCATATTGATGACAATAAATATTACTTCTCAGTATGGAAAATTGACATAAATATATAAGAATCCATCAATGTTTCCCCAAATGTGCATGCTTTTAAGCTAAAAGCCTATATGAAATGCCATAGAGGTAACATAATTGTTTAGACACTTTGCATTACAGAAATACATTATATTTTAAATAATATAATAGAATACCATTATTTTAAATTGTTATAATATTTCACAGTATTGCTGTTTATGATGAGCTGAGACATTATTACAGAGGTTTTTTTTCACAGCCTACCTGACTGAAATGCCTCATTAATATGCAAGTCATTTCAGGTCATTATTATGTGATTCTTTTTTTCTTCTCAGGTGCAAATGGCCCATTATTCATGATCATTCACGCCTCCATGCATACTGTGTTTCTTGACAAAAAGTGTCTTGCAAAAACTAAATATATTGCAAAATTTTTACATAATTCTGAAGCAAAACAAAGTTTTACCACAGATTATAACAACAAATCAAGCATATTCAATTATAGGGAGGGAAATCACAGATACGGTTTGTAATATAAGGGATAAGATTAGTTATATGATAGAAAACAAAAAAGAAGGATATATGTTGAGTTTAGACTTAGAGAAAGCATTCGATAGGGTTGAACATGATTATTTATTTGAACTTTTAGAAAAATTTGGTTTTGGGAATAATTTTATAAAATGGATTAGGGCTTTATATAAAGATCCAATTAATTTTTGTAAAGTGTAATGGTTTTATGACAGAAGGTTTTACCATATGAAGGTCAATTAGACAGGCATGCCCTCTCTCTGCACCATTATATAGTATCGTAGCTGAACCGTTGGGTTTAACAGTTGAAGAAGATACAAATATTAAAGGAATTAGCTTTGGGGGATTAGAGAAAGAACAAAAAATCTATCAATACGCAGACAATACAACATTGATTTTAAAGGATATAGAGAGCACTGAAAGAGCTATGGGAAAAATGTAAAAAATATTGTAGGGTTGGGAGCAAGAATTAATGTAGAAAAATATGTAGTGATGAGCATAGGGACAGCAAAACAATTACCAGGCGATCTTAATTTTAAAGAAGAGACAGAAAATAAGCATGGAGAGAAGGTTGATCTTTTGGAGACAGCGATGTAGCATATGCACACGTATCAGGATAATCAATTAACTTTGGCTTTTAGCATGCTGGACTGGGTTGTAAAATCTCATCTCAGCGCCGGCCGGTCTAGAAAAAAAACAGACCCTCTGACACCTTTGTTACCCTCCGAAGTAAAACAGAAGGCCCAATTTCCTAGCTCTAAGGACATCAAAGGGGCCTTTCATGTGGACTACGGGCCAGATTCACATTCCAACACCCACCACACACACACAGACACACACAAAAACACACAAACATACATTATTGACTGTATATGTAAAATATAATTATGCCAAGTCACATCCATGTATGTACCCATCATGTATCTCGAGTGTATGTTTCCTAATGTTTAGACTTAGTTTAAATAACTGTAGTTGAGTTCGTTTTAGTTGTAATAAGGGAATTTTGTCTGTAAACCATAATTTCCTTTATATACCTGTCTGATCTATCAAGTTTGATCTCGTTTTAAAGCTTTGGCTACTGATCATTCACTGAGATATGTCACATAGATGACAAATGCATTGTTCAAGAAGAAAGTACTCCATCTCGAAATCTGATCTGATAGTCATAAATTCAGCAAGGAGACCAAACAAAGGAACTTTGCCCGCCAAATAGTGCTGCGCATCTATTGGCCGTTACAATTCAGGGGGTGTGTTAGCTTGGTTTTCCATAAAAACAACGACACACAACTTTTCCGTTGTCTCCCGATTGTCTCTCGACTGCCCCTGAAGGCGACAGCGCTGTCATCACATGCTCTCCTTCCGGGACGACCATCTCCTTGGAATCTCTCTCTTCTTTCTTCTCTGTCATCTTACGCATCAGTTAAACCTCGTTTGAAAACCCCACTGGAGAAACTCTCCAGGTGCATTGAAACTCTGCTGCACACCGACTTGAACCATAAGCAAGTATTATAATTTATCTGAAATTTGTATAAACTGATTTCTGTGCTGGCTCTCAAAAGGGTTAACTGTCATAATTTGCCATTCTTTGACCATCCTTCCTGTTCTGTCTCTATGTTCCCTTTTGTATATATTTGTATATTCTGTATTTAGACGTATAACCTCTGTAGTCGTAGTTTGCATATATTAAACACATTATTCATGCTCGATTGTTCTTTTTGCTCATTTCAACAAAAACCCGGTCACTTTAACGTTTAGATCCTATATCCTTGCTTTACATTTGGATGCTAGAATAGGAGGTCCTTCTCGTGGCCAGAGAAAAACCTTCCTTTGGTAATATTCTTTGAGGAGCTTAGTTTGCTGGACAAACGAACAGTTTCTCTAAATAATTATTAAACCAGAACTAATCATATATAGAATTAATTATAAATCGTTATAATTAATTCACCATATATGGTTAATTCCCCCTTGGGTCGGTATGTGCATAATAATTATTCATAAAGCTTTATGAATTATTATATTTATATTCCACCCATAAATTGATTAATAACTGTACAATCGCTACAGCGATTGCTGAACTTAAGAGGGAAAATTTTGATAGTGAATGCCCTGATGCTGTCTAAAATGTGGTATGCTTTACAGGTCACTTCTTTACCAATCTGGGTTCATAAGAGGTTGGAAAAAGAGTATTTTAAATTTTATATGGGAGGGGAAACTGGCAAAAATTGCGTATGATACAATAATAGGAACTGTTCAAGAGGGAGGTTTAGGTTTGCTAGATCCAAGTACAAGATTGAAAAGTTTGAGGGTTAAGATAATGAAGAAATTTTTAAATACAAATAACAAACAAGAGTGGAAGGGTGGAATGAAATATTTTTTAAATAAGTGTGGATGTCTTAATATGGGGAAGGAATAATTTGGATGAAACTGAAGGAGCACATGTTAAAGGGTGTACCAGAATTTTATAAAAAAAGTTCTAGGGGCATGGAAGGAATTTCTACCAATAGTTGTATATAAGCCAGAAGGAATGAATGAATTTTTAAATCATCCATTGTTTTTAAACTCTAATATTTTATATGAAGGAAACGAATTATATTTTAAACAGTGGATTGCAGCAGGGCTAATTAAAGTTAGGGATGTTTTATATGAGGTCATAGATGGTTTTATACCACTACAGGGTATAATAGATGAAATAGAGGAGACTGGGGAAGAGGTGGAAAGGGTTATTGTTAAGCAACAATTTGATAAAATTAAAAAAGCAATTCCGAAAGAATGGATAGATAGAATAGGGAAGAAGGATGAAGGAAGGGGAAAGGTTGAAGTGTTTTTAAAAGAAACTGGAAACAAAATGTCAATTCAATCATGTTCTCTCAAGTTGTTTTATAATTTTTTTAGAAAGATGATTTTTGTTCAACCAATTGCAAAAGGTTTTTGGAGTAGGCTATTTCTGGGAACAGAAAATGAAAACATTTGGGAGAATCTGAGAATTAATTTTATGGATCCAATGATTGAGAATTTTAATTTTCTTTTAAGAAATAATGTAATTCATACAAAAATGAGATTTTGTAAAATGAGAACTGTACAGAATGCAAGGTGTGATGTTTGTGAAAAGGGAGACAAGGTTTTTTTACATTAGTTTTTATTGTATTTGAGTCTTCAAGATTTTATGGGAGAAATTAAAAACTTCATAGAAAGAATTTTGGGAGAAAAAATTAAACAACCTAATGAATGGAATAAATATTTTTTACTTGGAGTAAGAGGAAAAGGGAAGAATAGATACATAGTCAACTTTATTTTAAATGTGGCAAGATATGCAGTGTCGTGCAGACGGAATGTCATGAAAGAGAAAAAAGGTAATATAAATATGTGGGTTTTCTTTAGGAGAAAATTAGAGGGGCATATACAGATATTGTATGAATATTTTAGTATGAAGGGGCAAACTGAGATGTTCTATAAAATAATTGCGGGGAATGATGAAAGGGTATTGGAATGTTTTAAAGAATATAAGAAATATTTCGTGCTAATTATGATTGCAATGTGTCTTTGTATCTATGGATGTAGGTATTTAACATTATATTATGTGATATGCTGAAAATTAATTTGTATGCATGTAAGATGTGAGATGTTTTATTAATAAAAAAAAAGCAAAAAAAAAAAAGCACGCCCGATCTCGTCTGATCTCGGAAGCTAAGCAGAGTCGGGCCTGGTTAGTACTTGGATGGGAGACCGCCTGGGAATACCAGGTGCTGTAAGCTTTATGTTTCTTCTGAAAATATAAAGAGTGTCTGAATGTCTTAAATAGCCCACTCTTGGCAGCAGTTTTCGCTTACGGCCATACCACTCCGAGCACGCCCGATATCGTCTGATCTCGGATGCTAAGCCCAGTCGGGCCTGGTTAGTACTTGGATGGGAGACCGCCTGGGAATACCAGGTGCTGTAAGCTTTATGTTTTGTCTGAAAATATAAAGAGTGTCTGAATGTCTTAAATAGCCCACTCTTGGCTGCAGATTTCACTTACGACCCCAACACTGCACACTTTCTTTGTCTCCCTAATCAAACACACCTGATTCAACTCATCAGCTCATTAACCCATGCTGATGAGTTGAATCAGGTGTGTTTGATTAGGGAGACAAAGAAAACATGCAGTGTTGGGGGTCCTTCAGAAGCAAGGTTGGGAAACATTGCCATAGAGAATACTGTTGCAGTAGTCCAGTCTAGAGGTGATGAGGGCGCGCATGAGATTGATGCATTGGACAGTTAGTTTATCAATATAGAATATGGGGCTATGTATGCAGTATGATACACTGAAGTAAGCAGGAAGATAGAACATGTCTTCTAATTTATATGAATTGACATGCACTGGCTTTTTGCATATGGGTTACAGTTTACATAGCCCCATATTGTAGATTGAGGAACCTCTTTACAGGTGGTACATTTTGGCCTATTTACCAATGAGGGACAGCTGATTCAACCACCAAAACCATATATTTTTCTAAAAGCCTATAGCCTGTAAATGTTCTGTCAGTGGTTGGAGAATTATTTAGGAACTGGTCTTTCCTGAAAATTACAACCCACATGCTGTCTTATGATCCGAGGATGTCTGGGCCCTTGACTTGCCAAAGCAGATCAGCTATGAAATATAGCTATAGATATATTTTAGCAAAACTTATACATCTGAATTTATTTTGCCAAAATTGCACATATCTTTATGTTTTATGGTTGTGATTATTGTTCATGACATGCTCATGAAATTGTACTGTATCTCTGCATATGATATGCCGTGTGTGTGTGTGTGTGTGTGTGTGTGTGTGTGTGTGTGTGTGTGTGTGTGTGTGTGTGTGTGTGTGTGTGTGTGTGTGTGTGTGTGTGTGTGGCAATAAAATGACATTTTATTAACACACACACCAGATAGAACCAGATAGAATGAAGCATCTGAAGAAATCTTACTGCCCCTGGACCCCAGGTTATATCAGCAGAGCCCACCAAAGGTGTAAAAATGGCACATTCAAAAGGGCTTGAATCCTTGAAACACCGGTCAGATCTTTCTGAAATGTTTTATGCTAATTACTTAAGATATGGTTTATTATGATTTGTGTTTAGGCTTAACAGGCTGTTTGATTGGACAGCTGTGTGGTAAAGCGGCATGAGGTAAAAGCCGCAGCAGCACCGCCATCACCATTGTCCACTGGAACATTCTCATTGTCTTGGGTATTCTTTTTGGGTCCATCTACAGTCTCACCGCCACAATATAACAGGAGAGCCTAAAAATCAAATTGGAAAAACATAGATTTATGCCCAAAATGCTGGTCATTATTGGGAAATAAGTCCCTTCAGGATGAAGCAAGATCTGGTCGCCTTGTAGGGAGTTTTTTTCAATATAATCGCTGGCGTTCTGCACATTATCCCTTACTCATTAAATTACTACAGTCATTTAAAGGCATATTGTGTGACTGTGAAATGAAAGTGAAAGATGTACTTACCAAGGATCAACGACCAAACAGTGGAGTGGGACTACTACAGGGAAATGGGGCACGACAAAGACTGGCTTATTCCGTTTGCTTCTGATAGGGGGGGACAAATATGTAATGCTCAGCTGACATTTTCCAGTGGGTGTACAGAAGTTGGTAAAGTAAAAAATTGAGGATGTCCAAAACGTTGAAGTCAACGTGAAGTCAACATTATCCTTACAAATCTGGCGAAACATGGAAGTAAAGCAGCGCCGCCATTACTGCGTGCCTTGCTGCCAAGGAAGTAGAAGTAGCGTGTTGCTCCCGTAGGCGGCTGTAGCAGATGTTACCTATATCGTTTTTTTAGTACGTATGCTGTCCAGCCGGGAAGAGCGTGTTGTGTGGTTCGTTGTTTTAACAACAGCACAAAACTACAGGCCTGGAATAAAACCATTTGTGTAATCCACGAACCTTTGTTACACATTAACTGCCCATGTTTACGGCCATACGGAACTTTGGTAAAGTTGGTTTTATATTCGCACATTCGGACATCCGTATTCAATAGCCTTGTTAATCACACTACATTGGACATTCAGTGGACATTCACAAGTAAATATGCCATTAAAACAATACTTGCCTATTTTGATCGACAAATTGAAAAATATTGTAAGTTGACAATCGTTGGTTGTCAATATCATGTCACTGCTTAAAATTCGCAAACATTAATTTATTGCACATTTATTGGAAAGTTTAAATTTATCAGAAGTCCGAATGTGCGAATGTAAAACCAACTTTACCGAATTGCACAGAGTTCCTGGTCAAGCGGAGGACCAAGATGTGCATCAAAAGTGGATAAAACACATAAACCGAGATGGCTTCAAGTAATGTGATGAGCTTATCTGCGATGGTATGCAGTATCTGGCCAATCCATCCGGAGCTCATGTAATTCTGACCTTCAATCAATGCCCTGTAGTTTAGGTTCTGAAGCTCATCGCATGCCAGATGATTAATAAAATAATCTTGAATACCTGTAAGAACATGTATTTTATTGCTACAACTGGTCGTGGCTAAGGCCATCCTTAAAAATATTTTGGTTTGGCGTAACAGCCAAAAAAAAAAAAAAAATGGTCGTAAAAAATGTAAATTTGTTTTTTATTGCATCACAATAAGTGTATTGTGATTGTGATTGTCAAAACATTTTAGTAACTAAGCTGAATTTTATTAGGTTTAGTGACATGTTACAATGTTTACATGGTAGGCTACAATTTCTGGTGAGCTACACTTTTTTTATTATTTTAATTCAATTATTCAATTATTATTATTTAATTATTATTGTGATTTGATTTAATATTGACTCATTTGGATAAATATTAGGTAGGCTACACAAGGTAGGCATTAATTTTTCTCAAGAAAAAAACAACTCACCTAACTTAATGCTGTAAACATACAGAGAGCCCTATCAGCTGGCAGTATTATTTTAAAATAACAATTTAAATATAATGCATTTTTTATTATTAACTTAAGTGTCACACCGTCACACTTCGCAGGCACGCAGTAATGGCGGCGCCCATAGAGTTTGCGGCGGATTTTTGTATACTTTTACTGTAGTAGTTTAGCCTCAAGGGATATTTTCAGAATGATTTCTGCATACTTAAAATGGACGCTAATTGTGCGTCGCAGTCTGTGGAAAAAACAGCGTGGTCACAAAGGTAAGTACTTTTATCTTAGAAGTTATAGCCTGCTTTAGAACACGATAATTATAACAATTATAATAACGAAAGCTTGTTTCCGACACAGAATACAACATTTTAAGTTAATTACGAGTTTTTAACTCACAGTTCTGACTTTATATCACGCAAATTCTGAGAAAACAATAAAATTATCTCGTTTTAATCTGTGGCAGAAACAAGCTTTAAAGAAATCTGTATGAAAGTACATGTTCTAATTATTATTTGTTTCTGAGTGGAATCAAGTGGAAAGGACTCTTGGATTTGTCAAGATTTAATCTGTTTAATAAATTACGTTTAGAAACTGAGTGACATTTTAATTTGGATTCTTAAAGATTGATGTGATCATCCACAAAAGTTATATTATTTTCCTAATTATTATTATTGTTAGCAAAATCCTAATGGGCTGTGTTCACGTGTGCAATCTCGTGGCATGTAAACGCCAAACTCTTTTTTTTTTTTTTCTTTTTTTTTGTGTCATATAGACCTTATGTAGCCCCGCCCCTTTTCAGTGCTGCGCTCGTTGTCTTTTGACTTCCGGCTTGTATTTCCACAGCGATCTTATTTATTTATGAATGAACTGCTCATTTTAAAATCTTCCCGTTCTACTGACGCTTGTTAAGACACCCGCTTTAAACATTACAATGCTCATGATAACTTTTGTTAACTCTACAACACGTAAATCCACTTCACCAGCTAATTATTCTTTAACAGCGATGCCATTGAACTTCCGTTTTCGCGGTAGCCCTGTATATTTCTAAGACAATATTCCAAAGATTGCGGTGTGCATGTTTCTCTGGAAAATAAGGTCTATACAGATGCTTTGGGCATGGTTATCGTCATGACGAAACTAACGTATATATTGGGTTATAATTTTGTCATTATTGTGACCCATCGCGTCATGCTAAAGAGTCATGTGTATCGTTTGAATTAGAAATATGAATGAGCATCCATGGAGCGGCAGGACCATCGTTTCAGCGATTAAAACATTAAGATCAACTCTGTCATTTACATGAAGATATCGTATGACTTTAGAAGACTTGGAATGCAACATGAGTTAATACGTTTATACTGCTTTTTGGTCAATTATTTCAATAAATACCTGTGACTGTACTTTTATTTGCCTGTTACGTGTTTTATATTGTTGAGAGTTTAGGGTAGGAGTGGAGTTAGTTGCTCCAAAACATAAAAGTAGCCTTTAAATATGAATAAAATAATGTTTGCTTTTACAAATGCAAAGAATTAGTTGCGTCCTGATCTGACGCATTGGGAAAACAACTGAATTCAATGGGGTACCCTGCACGTCGGAAAAAGACGCTAAAGGGATACCCTGTGCATTAAAAAGTGACGCCAAAGGGAACTGACCATGCGTCAGACATTTGACGAGTAGGGAGTGAGACTGTGTCAAGTGTAGATCCAAACATTATAATTGCTTTAACACAAAACATGAAGAACACGTTACCTAATGACCTTAAAAAGTAACCAGTTGAAAACCTGTAATATTTACCCAGCTTCTGACCTGCATCTGATACTGATTATGCCTCATTTTAGTTACGTTTTTTTAATGCATTATTAATCTGTTGTACTGTTTAAGCACTTTATCTGTTTCTGATGGACCATGTGAGGCTTTGAATGAAGAATAAATGTCCCTCCCTAATCTTGTCGTTTTTGGCTGAACATAAATCTTTAAGTGCGGATACAGTTATTCACAACATGGGCTAGGTTTCAGTTCAGAATTAGTTTAATTTATTGTGGTACATAGGCAGTCATTTAGGCACAATAGTTTTCTGCTTGAATGTTTAGCTCAAGTCTAGAAGGCCCTACAAGTCATGATGCCGAACATGAATTCAGTTCAGGTATTGCTCATCTTTAGCAGACCTCCCAAAAATCCACTAGAATGCAGGAAATCACATCTACTTAATCCAAATGTCCTGGGTATGGACCTTCAGCTATGTCTGCTTCATAGAATGTAACCTATAGTGTCCATCTCCAGTAGGCTGCCCTATCAAAGGCTTTGGGCCTCCCCACAAACCACTGAATGCAGGGTAACACATGGGTACAACATCAAATTAATTCCAATTCTCTGATATCTGAGCCACCAACTGTGCGGCTGCGTGCGCGGCATAATTTTGGTCACCCTACACAAAATCTCACTCCAAGGTTTTTTGAAAAGTTGGCAGGTATGTCAGCTTCAGTTTATCATTAGAGCAGTTGAGTGAACTACCCATTTTGTTGAAAACTATTGTAAGCCATACTAGACAAACAAAAAAACAAACTCCACAATTATAAATCAGTATACATTTATTTTTTCACATAACAAGACCACAAATTTAGGGAACTTCATTAACTGTGAACTGATAATCTCAATACAATGCAGCAAACGGCTTAACAACCTGAAGCTATTCTGACTTTAATTCATTCTCAGGATATGAATTCTTGATAGTTCAATTTTCTCTAATAAAAATGCTAATTTTTGATATCAACAATTACATTCCACCAAGTAAAGACCTCAATTCTTGATTTCTGTAATTGTATTTTCACTAGTGAAATCCCACCATAGGCTGACATTCAAATTCAGTTCTTAATATCCAAAATATTAATGGTTGATTTCAGGAATTACTTTGTTACTAGTGAAAAATGTATTAATTTAATTGCTACTAGTGACAATGTTAATTTCTGATATTCTAATTGCTCATAAGGCTATAGCATTTCACTTCATAAACTGTATGTATTTCTATTTCAAACTAGTTAATCTATTATCCATGATTAACTGAATATCACCTCAAGCATAATGATTTTAGGCTAGGCATAATGGGTTAACACATAATGTGAATAGCTTGAATGATGGCTAAACACTAACTGCACTAATGTGAACATTAACATTATGTTGGTCATAATAACCATTCTCACATTTTTATATAAAAAAAAATTTCATGTTCGGGATGAACGAGGGAGTGCCATTTGTTCACGATTAGGCCGACTGTAGAGAACAGCATTTGTGATGGCACAGACGAGGAAAGCCTTTGCTAGTTTGGCCAGTTGGCAGTATTTGTGGTTTGGTTTTCCTCCAGTTCATGGGGAAACGTGCATGTGCGTGCATGGTTGTGTCTTAGATTTATATGTTATAATCCTCACCAAACAGAACAGCTATACAGATGTAGACAGACACAATAACTTTGGGCTTTTTGGCTTTCATCGGTTGCATTTCATCAGATATATCTAATCCTCGCTCTCTGAGCTGTTCGAGATGAGATTGCACTTCTTGGCCTGACAGCGCGCTTCACCCGATATCGTTACAGTAGCCTAAGTAGAAACTGTGACACAATGTGTGTGCGAGGGATAATGTGGTGCTCTGTTCTCTGAGAGTGGATTGACCGCTTTTACGTGTGTTATTGACAGTGTTACACGTCACCACCGCATCAGCACCAAAAAACTGGGATTTTTTTAAGACATTAATCGCTCAGCATATTTGTTATTACATTCTATAAATAATCAACTAATCAAATATTAAAAAATTGTGAGCCATCCCTACTCATGACATCATAAGAATAGCATCCACGCTAATATCAGTCTCTGTTTATCCCGAGGTTTACTGAAATCAGTCGGATCGGGGCTGTATCCAGATCAGATGAAGGACCTGCGCCTAGACACGACCGCAAATGCTGAGTTCACGCTGCATGGTTTTCAGAGTAGTCCGATCACAGCTCTTTTCACACTGCATGACTATCTGTAGGATCATTCAGTTTCTGATGTGTTCACACTGCATGATGGGTCGGTGACAGGGGGATTCACAGTGCATGTTTTTTCTCCAGGTAGAATCGCAGACGAGCTCTGACTGAGCCACAAACTACCCTTCACAACCAAACACACGCGAGAAGTGAACGCAAGATCACACGTGAGACCTGCATGCGCTGTTAAAAATGGTAGCCTGCAAGAAGCTTGCGATCCAAACTGCATGTTGTGATACAGCTCAGATGACACATCAAACAGACATGGTCCTTTTCTTGGGTCCAAATAGACAGAGGAGGAGCATTTTTAGGAAACAAAGCCATGCTTACTGATATTCTGGTCTATAACTCCTTCCCAAACTTCCCGCTGCCCTGTATCCTGCTCTCTCATTGGCTGTAGGTCATCGCCGATGTCATTTTCAGTCAGAATACTCAGATGGACTTTAATATGCCAAATATCTCACGTGCGTCGGCGACTCGTCTGTGATTCTCTCTGATCGCGTCTTTAATAATTCACACTGTGTGATTGGCACTCGTGTGAACGAGCACCAATTTATCTATGATTTCGGGTATTTGTCGGCGATTAGGCTAAACCTGTGGGCGAGCGAAAAATCAGGCCTAAAATCATCAGCAGAGACCATGTCAACTAGACTCTCCCTGAAGGATCAACCTTCCCTTTCCCTCGGTACAGATCAAAACATTATCATCAAAATGATTCCACAGAAACTATTTAATTTGGTGATGTCACTTTGTAAAGAAAAACTATGCATCTGCACACATGCACATTAAAATGCACATATCTATAAACTAAACGCATTATACACATGTAAATGCTGTCACGTCTTCACAGATACAAGTTTACATGCAGATTTTAACAGTCACGTTTTCAAAAAACTTGAAACCTATCTTAAAGTTTGCGTTCTCAGGCCACCAAAACCCTGTTGTCGTGTACGTCATGAACGGCTACAAAAGCACTAAAAGTGTAAAATTAATCACAAACTTCCTATAATGAACATTTCCTGATAATTTAGTGATCCCAATGCCATCCAAGATGTTCATGTCTTTATTTCTTCAGTGGAAAACAAATTAAGTTTTACATTTTTGAGGAAAACATTTCAGGATTTTTATGCTAACAATGGACTTCAATTGAGACCAACACATTTTAAAGTCGAAATCTAAGACTAGAGATGTGGGTGCAAGTAATGCCTCTTGTTTACAAGCTTGGAGAAGGATCGTTGAAATTGTACTGTTTGTTAAATTAGATATTTATGTCTTTTTGTCAAGTTATTGTTTATATGTTTATACTGGAGTCACTCCAGTCACTCTTCATCAGTCTGACAGTAGCTGTCAATCAGTCCGTCACTGCGGTCTCAGGTGCACACCCATGCTCAACCCCGCCCTTGGTCGTGGGGCGGTACTTCCGCCTACGTGTCTGTGACCTTTCCAAAGCGGTGACGTAATAACTGGCATAAAATAATATAAATGTCTTTTTTTTTTTTTTTTAGAAAATGACTGACAGTTTGGCTAGATGAGACTCTGATCTTCAGCTGGGAGCGTGCAGAAGCCGTTTGGAGCTCTTGAAAGACCTTAAGACTGGGTTGATTTGGACTTCAACATGTTAATATCAATTGAAATCCATTGTTAGGATAAAAATCCTGAAATGCTTTCTTCAAAAAAGTTAATTTGTTTTCCACTAAAGTAACAAAGACATGAAGATCTTGGATGACATTGGGGTGAGTAAATTATCAGGACATTTTTGGGGTGAACTAATCCTCTAAAGGTGAACAATAACTTTCTTGTAGAGCAAAACCAATCTCTGTTCCTTAAATGTCTGCTTTATAAAACAATCTATATTATTAAAAAAAGCTATATAAATGAAGATAACCTGACTTGTAATGGCCCAAGGGCAGTATGGCCAAGAGGTAAAGGCACTCCTAATAGTACATGCACACGGCTGGGCGGGTATTTTGTAGGTGGTTACTAGGGTGCTTCCAAGCAGTTGCTAGGGTATGTAAGGTTCATTGTCAACAAAGAAGCTTACCCTTTTCTGTCAGTCTTAGAGGATCTCTTCATTTTTGTCTTTATGTAAGTGTCAGGGCCTTGTGGGTGAAGAGAAGAGACAGCCAATGATATACAGGTGCTTCTTAATAAATTAGCATGTGGTGGAAAAGTTCATTTATTTCAGTAATTCAACTCAAATTGTGGAACTCTTGTATTAAACAAATTCAATGCATACAGACTGAAGTACTTTAAGTCTTTGGTTCTTTTAATTCTGATGATTTGGGCTCACATTTTAACAGAAGGTTATATGTTCATTTAGATTTTTTTTTTACCTGCAATATGCTCTTTAAAGTAATTCAGTCTGTGTGCATTAATTTATTTAATACGAGTTCCACAATTTGAGTTGAATTACTAAAATAAATTAACTTTTCCACCACATTCTAATTTATTGAGATGCACTTGTATATATACATAATGTTGTATATATCATTGTATATACACAAATCTGTGCAGTAGATGATCACACTACTTACCGTCTGAATCACAAGACTCCTCAGGATCAGGCCTCTTCTTCTGACTTCTGGATAACTCTGCAACAGAGATAAATTAACATCATGAGACATTAGCCCTGTTTCCACCGCAGGAACTTTAGCCAGGAACTTGGGGTGCTACTTGGCGTGTTCCCACCGCAGGAACTTGGGCCGAAATAAAGTTCCGGGTAATTATTCCCCCTCTGAAAGTCCCTAGTGGCTAGCAGGTACTTTTTCAAAGTTCAGGAACTTTCAGGCTAGGGACCTGGGCGATAAGCACGCTCAATGGTTGAGTCCACGCGGGCCGCGGATTCCACCAATTTCAACCACCATTTTTAAAGTCTGTTGTGCTGCTATTTCTTCAAAAAAAAGTATTTATTTGTATTGGATGTTCCTAACGTGTGTTCGTCTCAGCCATCTCCCAGTCACTGTCCGCAATAGCTAATAACAAACATTGTCTAGCTTTAAATCTAGCGGTACGCACTTTCTGGATCCGCTTTAGTATCAGTGCCTGTCTGTTTTCCGCTTCTGCAAACCAGTATATCACAAACAAAAACACCACAACTTGAATCTCCTCCATGCTAGTTATTGTGGCAGCGTCGCACAAAAATTATTCCTGTCTGTCACTGACTGGGAGGAGCAGTCGCGCAAAGCCCCTTCACGGTACTTTAGACCATAGTGGAAACGCAGGAAACAGGTTCCTGGGAGAAAAGTTCCAGGCAATCTCAGTGGAAAAAATCTGTCAGTTATCACAGCAAACACTTTTTACTTCCTGAACAACCTTGTAACAAACAAGCTTACCATTTGTGATGGATGATCCCTCTGCTTCAGTGCCTGTATGTGTGCCAGGGCCTTGTGGGTGAAGAGAAGACACAGCCAATTATATATACACAAACTAAGTCATAACTGTATGCCAGAAAGTCTGTGCAGTAGATGATCACACTACTTACCGTCTGAATCACAAGACTCAGGATCAGGCCTCTTCTTCTGACTTCTGGATAACTCTGCAACAGAGAGAAATTAAAGGGCTACTTCACCCAAAAATTAAAATAAATGTAATTTATTTCTCATGTCGTTCCACACCCGTAGGACCTTCATTAATCTTGAGAGCACAAATTAAGATATATGTGATTAAATCCGATGGCTCAGTGAGACCTCAATTGACAGCAATGACATTTCCTCTCTCAAGATCCATTAATGTACTAAAAACGTATTTAAATCAGTTCATGTGAGTACAGTGGTTCAATATTAATAAAATAAAGCCACAAGAATATTTTTGGTGCACCAAGAAAAATAAAAAAGATGACTTACATAGTGATGGCCGATTTTAAAACATTGTCTCAGGAAGCATCTGAGCGTTTATGAATCAGTTTATAATATATACAAAAAATAAGTCTGTGCAGTAGATGATCACACTACTTACCGTCTGAATCACAAGACTCCTCAGGATCAGGCCTCTTCTTCTGACTTCTGGGTAATTCTGTAACAGAGAGAAATTAACATCATGAGACATTTATTATGAGTTTCATCTGTATTGACTCTTTACAGTGCTCAGCGTAAATGAAAAGTAACATTTTAAACAATCTGAGTGAACAAAAAAAATATTTCCAAATTACTGACAAGACAAGTTTTATATAACATCTGTTTAACTTATAACATAAAAGTCTTTAGATAACTGCAGTGAACTTGCATGCCGATTTTCTTCAAACATTCTCAACAGAAAACGCTCCTGTCAAGGTGTTAACTTTTGTGGACGACCTGTACGTCTCTGTGAGATGGCTGGAGTTCCATCTTTTTTTACATTTTTGTACCACTTTTGCTACAGTATGCTGACTGATAAGTAAAGCCTTGCTTATCTTCATGTAGCCTTCACATTTCTGTTGTAAAGACATTATTTGCCTTGTGACATTTCTCTTCCATGTGGTACCATTGCTGACAGCATGAAATGGGAAGGGGTTTTCTTTAACACCCTTTTATAGTCAACTGTCTGCTGGACAGGAATAATTAGACTGACCTGTGGTTTCAAATTAGACATTTGTAGTCTAAAATGTAGCTTTGCTTCCAGGGACTTTCAGTGGGGTGTACTCATATTTGCATCACCCTAATTTGAGAAAAACTGTAAATGTTGTTCTCCAAGTTATATTATTAACCTTACTTTCATGTTATGAATAAAACATATAAAACAGTCTGGAGATTGTTATTCTGTTGATTGAGATATTGTTTAAAATGTTGCTTCTTAAAGGGGGTGTACTCATTTACGCTGAGCCCTGTACTTCCTGAACAACCTTGTAACACTATAGCCAACTATTGCAAGCCACCTTTTAAACCCTAGCATACATGTACACTCTTTGCTAGGGTTGTGCAATTAATCGTGTTTTCGAATTTGATTTTGGCTTTCAAAGATTATAAAAACAGGATAATCAATGTAAAACGATTATTATGCCACTGCCTCATTCCGTCTCACACTCTTTTCTTTCCTTCACAGCGGCGCGCTTTCGTCCCTCTAAAAGTCAATCTTAACACTCAAATCTACCTAATGCATGAGTGATGTAAAACACAGTCTACTGTTGCTCAACTGCGGAACGTGTTTGATATTAAACAGTGTTATTAGAGCGCATTTAGCTGTTCCCCAGACAGTGCACGTGCTCCGAGACGGAGCAGAACGCGGATAAGCAAAGGCTACTGTGGGCTTCAGATCCACGCATAAACGCTCCAATAACCAACGCACAAATATGTTTTGGAGAGTAAGGCAAGGCAAAGCAATTTTATTTGTAGAGCACATTTCATACACAATGGTAATTCAAAGTGCTTTACATAAAAAAGAATAATAAAAATAGAACATAAGGAATAGAAATAGCAGTAAAAACAGAGAATTTTGCTATCTGGATGGAAGAGCTAGGAAGTCTCAGGGAGTTTGTTGTTGTTGTTGTTGTTGTTGTTGTTGTTGTTGTTGTTGTTGTTGTTGTTGTTGTTGTTGTTGTTGTTGTTGTTGTTGTTGTTGTCGTCGTCCATCAGAGTTGGATCTAAACGGATCTATTCATCAGAGCGGATCAGAATGGATCTTCCTCATCCAACAGGACTGCTACCTGTTAAGGCACTTCAAACTGATAAACACAGTTTCAATCTCCCCTTTTGTCAAGACACCTCAAACTGCAAACCCTTTGGAAATTTCCCCCTTTGGAAAGTGTCCTGACTGTAATCCAGAGATATCTTAACCATGCACTACAGCTTAAATCTCCCCATGGTTTGTCTCCTTATCCAAATTTACCAAATTTGAACCTAATCACTTTCTTCCTAATTCTCCCAGTTCTTTCAACCAGACAGCAATATTTAAAATGCATTAAAAGTCAGAATAACAAGATGATACATAAAAGATATAAAACACATTAAAAATGAAATAAAAACATGAAAAGGAATTAAAAGAATAAAAAGATAATACATATAAAATAAAGTGCAAACAGTTCGGACATAGAACAGTGCTCAATCAGCAAATGCATAGATAAAAAGATGTGTTTTGAATGAATGAGGCATTTATATAGCGCTTTCATATGTACAACTGTACACCCAAAGCATTTTCCAATCATATCAGGGGTCTCTCCTCATCCACCACCAGTGTTCAGCATCCACTTGGATGATGCGACGGCAGCCACAGTACAACGGCGCCAGTGCGCTCACCACACACCAGCTGAAGGTGGAGAGGAGAGAGAGTGAAAGAGCCAATTCAATGGATAGGGATTATTAGGAGGCCATGATTGCTATGGGCCTATGGAGGGAATTTGGCCAGGACACCGGGGTTACACCCCTACTCTTTACGAGAAGTGCCATGGGATTTTTAATGACCACAGAGAGTCAGGACCTCGGTTTAACGTCTCATCCGAAGGACGAGTCTGATTTGAATGTGGCTACTGTTGGAGCACACCTGATCTCTTCTGGAAGCTGGTTCCAGCTGCGGCTGGCATAACAGCTAAAAGCAGACTCTCCTTGCTTTGAGTGAGCCCTTGGTATTTTTAAGTGAGTTGATCCTGATGATCTGAGTGATCTGTTAGGTTTATATTCTATGAGCATATCTGCAATGTATTGAGGTCCTAGGCCATTGAGTGATTTATAAACAAGTAACAGTACTTTAAAATCAATTTTAAATGCAACTGGAAGCCAGTGCAAGGACCTGAGGACTGATGTGATGTGTTTTCGGGTTCTGCTCAGAATCCTGGCAACAGCGTTCTGTACGAGCTGCAGCTGTCTTATGGTCTTTTTGGGAAGACCAGTGAGGAGCCCATTACAATAATCCACCCGGCTGGTGATGAAAGCATGAACAAGTTTCTAAGTCTTGACTGGAGACAAAGCATCTAATTCTTGCAATATTTTTGAGATGATAATACACTGATTTAGTTATTGTCTTTACATGGCTACTGAAACTCAGGTTTGACTCCAAAATCACACCAAGATTCCTGACTTGATTTTTAGTTGTTTGACCCCTAGAGTGAAGGTACATGTTCACTTTGAGAACTTCATCTTTGTTTCCAAACGCAATGACTTCAGTTTTGTCTTTGTTTAACTGAAGGAAGTTTAGACACATCCAATTTTTAATTTCATCAATGCACTGGCACAGGGAGTATCCTGGTAAACACAGTCAGTGATGTGTTAAGTGCATGTAAACACTGAGAAAGATTGTGTGTCTGTTGCGTTTTTAATGTTTTACTACTTGCAGTTATTTTAATGAAGTATATATAATTCTATCATAGATATATTATAGTGTAGAGTAAAAAAAATGCTTACCACATTTAAGATTTTTCTTTTATTCATTCATTTTATTTAAATAGTCAATGTCATTTATTTATAAGGTTTGTCATGCTGAACAGAAAGATTTTTTTTATTCTATTTTTGTTTATTGACAAACATTATCTTTAAAGCACTTTAACTTTCATTTGCAGTCAGCAGAGCCAAATGTTATATCACTACCCTATTGATTTTATTAGTAATTAATAAATCTACCTCAGTTTTTAAAATTGTTCACCAGTTTGGGAAGTGTTTGTCATGTTTTCACAATAAAGATAGTTTAAAACCACAATTAACTGTCTGTTTTCTACATCTTTCACTCAGGAGCAAAAATATGTCTTTAAAGAAATAAAGATTTGACATTTACCATGATAATTATCGATATTGACTGATATGGAAAATTAAATTGTGATACTTTTTTGGGGCCATATCACCCACCTGATAAAAGGGTACACTTTAACTTGAACCTAACCTCTCCTATAATGACTTTCTTACTATCTTCTTCTAGCTCAGATGTCTCCATCATAGCATGCTCTGAAGTGCAGCCTTGTTTACGTTTCTCAAACAAAGCGACTGTAATGAAAACACAGAAGAGAAAAGTTTTATATAGCACATGTTCTTTCCAAATTCCCAGTTAGTGTATATTGCTACAACTTTCCAGTGTTAGATGCTCACCCTCTAATTCCAAGTCAATCTCGTCTAGAGATTTTCCTTTTTTTTTTTTTCTTCCTTTATTTAAAGAAACAGGGACAGCGTACAATAAACATTAACCTCAAAGGGAGAGATGCATAATACCAGGTTTTAGCTCAGCAGCTAATTTTCACCCGTAGTCCTTGGGCAACTTTATAAACTGTTGTTCCACATTAAATGGCCATTAGCAATTTGCTCATTTTAGCAAGCTGGAGCGTGTTCTCAGTAAGGCGACAGTATTCTCTGTGAATACGGATGTCATGCCCCATACATTTTTCCACCTGATCCAATTTGTGATCTTTCAAGTTCATTATTTGACAAAGGGTTGCGATGTGTTTTCTCAGTTGGGTGGAGGTCAAGGTCTCCGGATGTTTAGCATTGCACTCATTTGCAAATTTTCTTAAACAGTCTGAGCCTCTTATGTGGCAGTCTGAACTTTGTCTTGCAAAGACATATTTGTTTGTCTCAGAAATGTTATTTTCTTGAGTCCTGTGTTCAATCAGGAAGTCAAGTGATCTTGTCATCTCTTTGGTAAGAAGCACTGGAACTTTTTTGCCTCTTTTGCCTCTTAAAACAACTCTTGTGAAGTCATTACTCAGGTCCCGTTCCAATTTTGAAAGGCACTGCATAACATCCTCATTAAGTGCATCGTTGTTTTTGCTCCCATAAGTTTGAAGTAACATTTTAGCTGCCTCGACTTGTCACCTCCGGTTAAAAAGTATAATTTGGGAAAGAATTGTTTCACTCATTATGCTGTATGCTTTAGGATCGGGACCCTCAATCAGTTTCTCTCTGGCATCTTCTTCAGTGGACTTCAAATATTTTTGGAGTTTAATTACATCTTCAGTAAGAGGCATCATTTCCTTCTTATTCCACTTGTTTTCCTCCAGGTTTGTCCTAGCACGGTGTGAGACATAGTGGTTCAACTCTGAGCTTACTAATCCCAGAAAGCTCCTAACTCTGTTTGCTGATACCTCATCTTCTGCTTTTACATAATTGCCTATGAGGATATTACCAACTGTCTTAAGAGAGTGTCCGAGTTTTACAGCAAGAGATGGTTGATCATAGCGGTACTTCGAGTTGGTGTAACCAGATGCCTTTTTTGCTGCATCAACAGCCAACTTAAACATTGGCGGAACTAAGATATCTGTAAGATTTTTCACCTTTGGTTTTAGAGACTTTGCAGCAATCACAAATCTCCCCAACTCTCTCATTTTCTGACTTACATAATGTCACAAATCCTGTCAGTTCCCGGACTACATTTCCCATCATCATCCCTGCCAGTCATATGCTCACACTCCACTCCAATCATCATCAGCCACATACACCTGAAGCACATTATCTGACTATAAAGGACTCTCACACACCACCTCACCGTGAAGTCTTGACTACCCTGGTATCATTTCTGAGCATTTATATTCCTGTCTGCCTGTCTGTTGCCTTTACTGTCTGTTGCCTTTACTGTCTGTTGCCTTTACTGTCTGTTGCCTTTACTGTCTGTTGCCTTTACTGTCTGTTGCCTTTACTGTCTGTTGCCTTTACTGTCTGTTCCCTGTTATTGACCCGTTGCCTCCTGTCCTGACCCCTGCCTTGTCTAGCGTCCTGTGAATGATATCTGCCTGTCCTGACCATTTCCTGTTCCCTGATTACGACTCTGTCTGTTCCTTGCTGTTCCTGTCTGATCCTGATTGACCCTGCCTGTACGACTATGATATTCTTAATAAAGCTTGCAAATGGATCTCCGCCTCAGTCCCGCTTTGTTACACATAACAATGTTTGGATGGATCGCTCCCATGCTTCTCCAACAATCTGTCTCCATACTCACAAATAAGCGTGTCTGATTTTACCTCAAGAGACACCTCATCATGCATCATCCTACCAATGATTTTACAACATCTCTCTGTTGTATTTACTTTTATTGGAATTAGACAGGAAGCTGCAGCTTGGACTCTTTTTCTTTTCCTGGAGTTTTCCCGAGGGAGACCATTTCGTGTTTTGCATGAAACCTCATGCTTCCAAAAGTCACATTTTCGGAAAAATCCATAACAATAATTGCAGGGCAAGTACTCATGTGGGTTTACTTCTTCAGATGGTTGTCTACAAGTCACTAATTGTGGTTGTAGTCCCCTTTATAGCAAAGCTGATCCAACAACAGACGGCGTTTCTTAGATTTTTTGGGGAAGCATATTGCCCTAGAAACATCATCATCTTTGTGGTGCTTTCTCTCTAAATGGCGTGCTATTTTACTCTGTGGCTTTTTGCAATAAATACAGAAACGTTTTTTGTCAAATTTCCTTTTATCTCCCTTCTGGCACTTCTTTACTGTTATTTTTGTCATACCCTCTTCTTTCTCATCATCTCCCTCATCTGTTGCATGTTCCAGATCAACACCAGTGTCAACGTCGAGCTCATCAACTTTCTGAGTACAACTACTATTTATCTTGTTTACTTGAATTTCTCTGTCTTTTGGAAAATCTGGACCTTCATCCATGCAGTCTTCATTGTCCGAGGAGGGTGGTGTATGTATGTATTCACTTCCTTCGTCACAGTCTGACTCTGATTCATCAGTAGCACTGAGACTCTGTCAAAACAAACAATGTGCAATTGTATTAGTTTGGAACATTTAATCCAATCAGATGGAAACTTCAGGCCAGTTCCAGTCTTATCTTTCTGCAATACTGAAGAATTGTAGGAACTACAGATCTCTAGCACACAACCCACTACTTTTAACTCCCTGAGGTCTGAAAACGCGCCGGCGTGTTTTGCAGGGTTTTTTTCACATTGCAGCAAAACAGACTTAAAATACTCCGTCATTTCTTGTCATAAAGACATAAGTAATATATCAATTGAAACTATAGAATGTCTTCTTTTATTTGTGTACACTCAGAGTAAAAAAACACGTGCTTTTTGTAAAATAAAGAAAACTAACTTGATTCGTGATCTCTCGTCTCCCTCTGAACAAAGTCCAATCTGATAGTTCTCAGAAAATGAACTGTAACTTATGAATACTAATGACAAAAAAAATGACACTTGTGTCTAAAGAAACGTTGAGATGTCAGGTTTTAAATCGTGCAAGTCAAATCGAAAACAAACATTCTGTGTTTATGTAATCTGTATGAAAAGAGAGCCATGTCAGAAGTCTGTGATTCAGCTCATTACCTGCTTATGCGGCCACACCCATGGAGCCAACGCTATTCAGATGCAAATTCAGAGGCAATACATGCATTCATCGTCTCAATCGTGTATTTATTGTCTTGAAAAGTGTTTATTTGGATGTTAAAGCCATGGTTAGCGATCTGTAGAAGACATGCCGTTAGTTCCTAATTCCTTTTCTTCTTTATATGAATTTGTGGCCTAAAGGTGTACAGAAATTGAATTAAAAACACAGTATCCAGTACTCATATTGATGACAATAAACATTACTTCTCAGTATAGAAAATTGACATAAATATATAAGAATCCATCAATATTTCTCCAAATGTGCATGCTTTTAAGCTAAAAGCCTATATGAAATGCCATAGAGGTAACATAATTGTTCAGACACTTTACATCACAGAAATAAATTATATTTTAAAGAATATAATAGAATACCATTATTTTAAATTGTAATAATATTTCACAGTATTGCTGTTTATGATGAGCTGAGACATGATTACAGAGGGTTTTTTTCACAGCCTACCTGACTGAAAGGCCGCATTAATATGCAAGTAATTTCAGGTCATTATTATGTGATTATTTTATCTTCTCAGGTGTAAATGGTCCATTATTCATGCAGATTCATGCCTCCACGCATACTATGTTTTTTGACAAAAAGTGTCTTACAAAAACTAAATGAATATATTGTTTTATATGAAGGAGTAGGCAGCATAATTTTTATATAATTCTAAAGCAAAAACTCTAGTCTACAACCTCCAATACCCAAAAGTCTTGTGAACACAGATTTAATATACTTTTTTTTGGCCTTATTTCAATGACTTAAGTTTTTTGTTTTTTCTATAACCACGCATAAACATTATTCCTTCAAAAATACAAACATGTACATACATGTTCCTGACATATTATGGTAGCCTAGATTGTGCTGAATACGGTGTAATGACACTTTTGTCATTTATATGTTTATGAACAACTGAAAAAAGCACAAATGTCAGGGCATGCCAAAACATCCCCAAGCCCCAAATCAGCCTCAGACTCCAGAGGGTTAATGGATCAGTTGATAATACAAGGAAATAATGAACAAAACTCCTTCGTTTTATTGTTAATTTTATCTCTCTAAAATGTCTTGTTGACTTAAGTGTTGTTTTAAAGGGGATCATGAACTGGCTTTTTTTAAAGATTTATATTGTTGTCTGAGGTCAACTTTTGTTGGTTTTTACATTCAAAAACATCATGATAAGTAATAGGCTGATTTTTTTATTAAAAAAAATAAAAAATAAGGGTGCTTTTGACTATGAAATCTACGTTGGATATTTCCAAGATCATGTTCTCTGCAGTCATGTTGTGAATGACTATACTATAGATTTAAGGCCAGCCTAACTGATACTATTCTGTTAGAACAATGGTATTGTTACGACCCTCCTTTGACTGTTAACAATCTAGGGAACTTTGAGATGTTTCGATAAATAAAAAGAGACAATTTGTCACTGACATGCATACTGTGGCTCTATTAGACATCATTACAACTCAGTGAAATCCCAGTTGAAACGCTTATCTGGTCATCTCCTTCTCCTCTCTCCGTGCGGCCTGTCCTATCTTGTTCTCTCTTTCTCAGTTTATATAAGTTGGGGGAGAGCGGGGCTGGTTGGGTCAAGGGTTGGTTGGCACGCAGTTAAATCCCAGTACACTAGAGGGTGCTGCCACAAAAATCTAAAATTAAAATGACAATAAATATATTGTAGAACTGTGATAAATAGAGATATATAAAATGTAACGATCATCTATATTTTGACAGGAAATTTACACGTTTCTGATTAGCTATACTGTGTGGCTAACATCATGTCAGTAAAAAGGTGTGGATGGGGTTGGTTGACACACTGATTTGGGGGTTGGTTGGCACATGTGCCAACCGACCCCAGTATAGCCATTTGGTTAAAAAAATTATTAATTTATGTATTTTACATGTTAAAACATATTGAATATAATGTAATATAATATAATTAACTAACTTATGTATGAAATAATTTTCTTTTAGAAGTAAAAATGGTCAGAAAATATTTAAGAACAACGGAGAGAGGAAAGACACCAGCACAGATTATGCTAGAGGCAGCCAGACAAGTGAAGACTCAAAACAGAAGTATTAGGAGCACAGCAAAGGAATTCAATATACAATTCAGCACACTAAGCAGATACTGCCACAAGATCAGCCAAGATGAGATTAAAGGCAAGAAAGAGCTAGGTGTAGCTGTTGGTTACATCAGGAACAGGCAAATATTTTCCCCAGATTTGGAAGAGGAGCTGGTTAAGTATCTGTCCAAGTCAGCCGACATTTACTTTGGCCTATATCAGCCAGGGAGGTTAAAAAGCTAGCCTTTCAGCTTGCTGTATCACATAACATCAAGGTGCCTGAGACCTGGTCCAAGCTACAGCAAGCCTTTCCATCAGGAAGCCAGAGGTCACAAGCCTTGCTCGTGCTACAAGTTTCAATAAAGAAAATGTTAAAGCCTTCTTCAACAACCTAGAGACCGTCATGCATAGGCACAGGTTTCCTCCAGGTGACATCTGGAACATGGATGAGACAGGCGCCACTACTGTCCAGAAACCAAACAGGATCATTGCCAGGCGGGGATTTAAGCAAATTGGGACAGTAACCTCTGCAGAGCAAGGGTCGCTTATTACCCTCGCCTGTGCAGTTTCAGCCACAGGGAATAGCCTTCCTCCCTATTTTGTCTTCCCCAGGGTAAATTTCAGGGACCACTTCATTCTGAATGGACCTACAGGTTGCAAAGGAGGTGCAAACCCATCAGGATGGATGAAGGAAGAACACTTTGTTGAATTTCTTAAGCATTTTGTGGAGAATACAAACTGCACAAAAAAGAAGCCATGTCTCCTCCTTTTGCTTGACAACCATGAGTCCCATCTCTCTGTCAGTAGCTTGAACTATGCCAAAGAAAACGGTGTAGTCATGCTATCATTCCCCCACACTGCTCCCATCAGCTACAGCCTCTTGACCGCACTGTGTATGGGCCTCTGAAGAGGCATGTCAACACAGCCTGTGACTCATGGATGCTGAACAACCCTGGCAAAACCATGTCTATATATGATGTGCCTGGAATTGTTGCCACAGCATACCCTTTGGCTGCAACTCCAAATAACATCCAATCAGGATTCAGGGTGACTGGAATTTCCCCCTTTAACAGGGATGTTTTTCCAGAAGAGGCCTTTGCCCCATCTTATATTACAGACCGGCCAAACCCAGTCCCAACTGCCAATCTTGTTGCTGTCCCTGATGTGCTGCACCCTGCCACTGACAATGCTGTACCCGGACCAAGTGGTGTTTCTGCTGGTACTGGGAGACCTACTGGTAGACATTCCCTAACCCCAGAAGAGCTGTGTCCATTCCCTAAGGCGGAAGACTGCCATCCTGACAAACACACCAGTCAAGCAACAACTAGTGGAACAAAAGGCTGCAACAAAGAAGAGACTCTTCAAAAAAAACAAGAAGCCACAACTGAAAGCTCCATCCAAAGCTCCTGCTCCTAAAAAGAATTGGAAAAGGAGATCATAACAGGAGCACTCTCTTAAAAAGCATGCATGATTATGATCAAGCCATGCCAGTACTTTATATTTCTGTCCAAATGATTAAAGTAACACTTAAAGGGAGATTTCTACTACTAAAAGGAATATGAACAAGTTAAAGTTCAAAACGATGTGCCTGATATAACAGAAGAATGACTTTACAAAAGCACATTACATTACAAAAATAACACAACATAAATATGAGATGAAGGTGAATTTCCCTCGTCGTGCAGAGAGGGGTTTCCCAAGTCGATGATTGGTCCAGATCAGGTCCGTGTGGAACAATAAAGGAAGTCTCTTTGTCGCTGGAGTTGAAGCGGCAAAAGTCGTTGGTTGAACTTTGCGGCAAAACTTAGGACACAAGACTTTCAGCGGTAAAGGAAAATTAAGTAAAGAAAAGAAAAGTGAGTGAAGGTTGGATGGCTTGAATGAGCGGCTGGTCTGTTCTTCTTGTCACTCCATTGTTCTTGGTACTTGTCTTGGCTTCTTTTCCCAGAACAGAACCAACTCCTTTCTCGTTTACTAACCAACTTCTCTCGTTCACTATCTTGCAATATGATCCTTTAAACTTAGTTGTTTGTCACCCCTCTGAGGAGTCCTGGCCAATCAAACATTGTCCTGTTTCAAGAGGGCCTTCCTCTGCCCCCAATAAAACGTAGGTGTTACATCCTGTTTCTGCTTCAGCAGAGAGTGCCATTTTAACATAATTTCTATTAAATGGGATACAATACATTTTAAACAGATTTCATTCAAGTCAGGATATAGGAAAGGGGGAAAGAATCAAATTAAGTCCAAATAAGGCATACTTTCAGTCATTCAGTCAAGAGTTAACACATTTACATGAATTGTGAGTGTTTCTAAAGCCTAACTGTTTACAGGTAGTACTTGTGGACACATAATGCAAAATGTATGTAGTTAAAAGATGTTTGATAAGTCCGTTAAAATTGTTGGAACAATTTTGAAGCAGATTTATTTGTTCAACAGTCTCCTTGGCTTTCCTGTGAAGTAAGGAAACAAAAGGGTCTGGATTGTCTCTCTGTCTTCTTGGGTGACCCTTTGGTATGTCGCTTCTGCTATCAGGAAGCATGTGTCGTAAAAGTAATCAGCCTGGCTTTATCTGCAGACGGGCCGGAGCCGGAACCTCAATTCTGAATTAGAACTATGTTTTGAAAGAATCATCTGAATGATTCATTTGTCTGGTTCGTCCACAGTTCCTACAGTGTCTACCTTTTCCACTGTCCACCACAATTAGGCACGTGGCAATGCCTTGACTGTTGGTGCAGGAGGTACAAAGCTCTGGCTGCACGATGGCCCACGAAACAGGAAGGAGGGAGCCTGTGGCTGTGCGGAGAACCAGCAGTATGGGTGCTGCCAACACAGGGGGTGGTCCATAGGTGGGCGCAGCAGGTTTTGGCTCGAGGTGGGTGGACATAGCAGGCCTTGGCAGAATGGGGGTGGGCTCAGCAGGCTTTGGCCGAGTGGAGGAGGACGACGCCGTGGGCTGAACGGGCCGGTTCACAGGAGGCACAGGCTCTGGCTCTTCAACAAATAATCTGGAAATATCAATATTCATTACATGTGTATTTTATATGACGTGTGTGCTATTTGCTAATAGCCAACAGGTGAAACAAAGTGCTTATGACAACTTACCTCTGCTTCTCACCACGCCTTTTTCCAGTTTTGTGATGAACGTGCTGGTACTGGACCTGAGGCCGGTCTGGCGGTGGGAGGGATGTTGGCAGCGCAGGAGCTTCCGGGAACGGTGTGTCCGACAGCACTTTCAGGTGAGGCGTCACCTTCAGCAGTACCATCACCCCGTAGTTGGCATTTTTCTCCTCCCTGGCAGCGAAGGTTGAGATGGACTTGCCATTCAAGTTGGGCAGTGTGTAGGATTATTCCCGAACAAAGCTCACCAAATTACCACAAACTCCACATTCCAAAGATCAAAGAGTCAGCTCATTCCCTTACTGAACCATTTGTGAGCCATGAAGTTGGACCTGGAAACTAAAATGGCTGATCGAAGATGGCCCCTCAATGTCTGCTTAATTACAAATGCATTTTGATTGTAGTAACAGAGCAAAAGATCAAAGAGACTCTCTCTCGCTGTGTTGGCTTTAAGAAAACAGATGGATCAGCAAACACCAAGGTGTAAATTCACAGTTATCAGGAAACTCGGTGAAGATCACAGCAGGGCACCATGGGAATCACCCACAAGAAACTTTCCCTCTGCCCAGCTTTGCATTTCAAAAGACATTCCAAAGTTTCAGAGACAATTTAGAAAAATACTGCCAGAGATATGAATTTATCACCAAAAAGCAGTCTCTAACACAGTGGTCTCAAACTGCCCACCCCCTCTACCCGGCCCGCAACTGATCTCAAAAATAAAACATAATCTGTCCTGCTAAATTATTAATATTCTCTAGTTGCTACTTGTCTGATATGCAAAGAAAAAGGTCGCCGTTCTATGAGGGCATTCACATATCGCGTCACATAAGCGGCGCGCCGCATTCTTCTTTCCAATGCACTTTTGCTCCAGTGGCGTCTGTCGTTGCTATGCAACCATGAGCCGCGCTCTCAATCGCTTCCATTATGAGCGCGCTTACCTAAATTACAGTATGCACTCGACTTTAAGTCACAAGCGCCGATTTAAACCACCGAAACGCGTCCGATGCAACCATTAACCGTTACTGATGCTCAAACGGCATCTTGGACAAATGTGTGTCAGCTGTGTGAGCACAAGCGCTGCAGGTGTCTGTCAAAAAAAAAAGAGAGTACAAATGCATTCAGGGATTGTATTTGTTCAGTACAGTGTTGTTATTTAAGCTAACATAAAGTCAGGGAAAATACTTCCACTAGATGTTAAAAACTAATGTATAACAATGAAAGATTTTTATTTTTTGGCAACAAAGTTGATAGCTTATATAGCTCCAGTTTTTTTGTTTATTTCTGACCCCTCCACGCCACAAGTGTTGTTGGTTTTGTTTCTAAATTACTGATTTTTTTTTTATTCCATGCATCTTGTTGGATGTGAGAAGTTGCACCATACTATTTCAATTAATAGTATTATATTAGTAATATTATTAGTTTATATAATACTATTACTAATATAATACTACTAATAATTATATTACACTCTAACAATGAGACACTGCTGTTTACAGTATGGTAAATACGATATTTATAGTATAGGTATAAAAATATTTTATTAGGCCTAATGAAATTTGAAGTAGATGAGAAAAAATGCAAAGGAAAGTAAATTTTCTGAAATGTTGCGCTTTCTTTTGCTTGAAGGTTAATATGGCCCTCCTATGAGGTGTCAATCAGAGAAACGGCCCCCGCCAATTTGAGTTTGAGACCCCTGCTCTAACATATCATATGTATTAAGCATGTTTATTTTGTTCATGGAACGTATGTATGTTACAGATCCCTTGTTTCCCTGGACTCCATTTCCCATGATCCTCCTGTTTCGTCACCTGCACTCACTTCCCTCGTCAGCTCCTCATCATCACAGATCACCTGCACCTGGACTCTATTGTCAGCACTCCCCATATATTGCACTCACTCCCTTCACTCCTCGTCCGTTCTCTGTTTTGTTAAGATGTATGTTTGGTGTTCCCTGCTTTCTGTTGAATAAACGTATCATTCGTATTGTGGAAATCCGTATAAGCCTCATCTACACCAGCAAACGTAACAGAAGAACGGACCTTAAACGACCGGATTTTCCACAAAAAAAAAAAAAAAAAGGAGACTTTCCCCAGCTCCCTGGATCCAGCTCCTCCAACGCCTCTCACCCTGACAGCCAGCGATCACCTTATCGGGCTCCTGCAGGTAGGACGTTCGCTGGAGAGGTATGTGGAGGAGTTCGTTGAGCTTGCTTATTTGTCTGACTGGCCTGAAGCAGTTTTGATCTCCCTGTTTTTGGATGGATTGGATGACGACACTATCCGTTTTGATGAACCTGTTTTTTGTTTCTCCTTAAGCGAAACTATCAATTTAATTTTGTGTTTAAATGGCTCCAAATTCTTCGTGGATAGGGTTCAGGATAAGTGTTGTCGTCCAGTCCATCCAGAAAAACGGTTGGCCGGGCCAGTCAGTCAATCTCCTGCTTCCTCCGCATACCCCTCCAGCGAACTCCCTGCCTGCCCCAGGCTGGACCCATATTCCGCTACTGGGCCCAGTAAGCGGAGGAGGAGGAAGAAAGCGGCCCCAATGTCTCCAGAGCCCGCTCCAGTATCTCCAGAGCCCGCTCCAGTATCTCCAGAGCCCGCTCCAGTGTCTCCAGAGCCCGCTCCAGTGTCTCCAGAGCCCGCTCCAGTATCTCCAGAGCCCGCTCCAGTATCTCCAGAGCCCGCTCCAGTATCTCCAGAGCCCGCTCCAGTATCTCCAGAGCCCGCTCCAGTCCCCACAGAGCCAGCTCCAGTGCCTGTGGGGATTTTAATTGTATATGAGGGGATGGATAGTACCCATCTTCCAGCCTCACACAAGCCGCCCAGTCATGCGGCCTGGCTTATAGACTTTTGGGCCGAGCCAAGTTCTCCAGTCTCCGCCGCCGAGCAAAGTTCTCCAGTCTCCGCCGCCGAGCAAAGTTCTCCAGTCTCCGCCGCCGAGCAAAGTTCTCCAGTCTCCGCCGCCGAGCAAAGTTCTCCAGTCTCCGCCGCCGAGCAAAGTTCTCCAGTCTCCGCCGCCGAGCCAAGTTCTCCAGTCTCCGCCGCCGAGCCAAGTTCTCCAGTCTCCGCCGCCGAGCCAAGTTCTCCAGTCTCCGCCGCCGAGCCAAGTTCTCCAGTCTCCGCCGCCGAGCCAGCAGCGCCAGTCTCCGCCGCCGAGCCAGCTGCTCCTATGAACTGTGTGTCTGAACCCTCCAGCCCAAAGACTGTTTTCCCTCCCTGCCTCCCTCTCCCACCTCCATCCAGTTATGTTTACACGGAACCTTCACCTCCAGCCCCCTCGCCCAGATCTCCACCTCGGACCTCTGGGCGATTACCTACACCCGGCTCCAACCTCCCTCTGCTCCACCGTTACCCATCAGTCCACCAGCGTCACCAGTATCCATCCTGCCTCCACTCACACCTTGTGCACTCGTCAGCCTGCCCTTCCCTCTGGACTACACTCCTCCGTCTCCGCTCCGTCACTCCGTCCCTCAGTTTCAGTTGGCCTCCTCACTCCCCCCGGTGTTCTTTTTGTTGGCTGTCCTACTGCTTCTACTGCGGCCTTCTGGAGTCCCGGCTGCGCTTCGGTCGGCAGAGCCTTTGGTTCCGCCATCTCCCGCCGGTCCTTCAGCGCCGCCTGGGCTCAACGCCTCGAAGGCTTCGGCTCCTGACCCGCCATGGCTGCCCGCTGCACCTGACCCGCCATGGCTGCCCGCTGCACCTGACCCGCCATGGCTGCCCGCTGCACCTGACCCGCCATGGCTGCCCGCTGCACCTGACCCGCCATGGCTGCCCGCTGCACCTGACCCGCCATGTATGCCCGCTGCATGTCTGCCCGCTGCACCTGACCCGCCATGGCTGCCCGCTGCACCTGACCCGCCATGGCTGCCTTCAACCCCTGACCCGCCATGGCTGCCTTCAACCCCTGACCCGCCATGGCTGCCTTTGGCTCCTGACCCGCCATGGCTGCCTTCGGCTCCTGACCCGCCATGGCTGCCTTCAACCCCTGACCCGCCATGGCTGCCTTTGGCTCCTGACCCGCCATGGCTTTTGAGCCCGCCCTGGAGACCTCCACTCCAGTCTACTCATCCCCCTGCTCCGGTTTGAGGTCTCCAGGGCGCCCGCCCCCCTCCCGGTTGTTACATCTATGGCGCGAGGACGCGCCTACCGGGAGGGGGAGGTACTGTTACAGATCCCTTGTTTCCCTGGACTCCATTTCCCATGATCCTCCTGTTTCGTCACCTGCACTCACTTCCCTCGTCAGCTCCTCATCATCACAGATCACCTGCACCTGGACTCTATTGTCAGCACTCCCCATATATTGCACTCACTCCCTTCACTCCTCGTCCGTTCTCTGTTTTGTTAAGATGTATGTTTGGTGTTCCCTGCTTTCTGTTGAATAAACGTATCATTCGTATTGTGGAAATCCGTATCAGCCTCATCTCTACCAGCATCCGTAACAATGTAATTCTTTCTGTGTGTTTTAAATATTGATTACTGGTAAATTTGAAGAAAATCTACCTCAATTACAGAAAGTGTGTACTGTTTAGTATGGTTGTGATGGATGAATGCTTTCCAGTATTTTGATGCAAAATTGATTTATGTAAGATGTATGACTATTGAACCAGCAAAATTAACTTCTCAAAGTTCTGATCAAAATCCCTAAGTTTGAGAACAAAGGACTGTAAGGACAGTATGATAATTGCATACAAGGACAGGAGAACTGGGTGTTGGACCCCGCCCAAAACAGGACCTGATTGGCTAAAACAATCGGAAAGGCGGAACCAACAAACCGTTCAAAACTCAATACCGCGCATTGTGAAAGGGCTTTTTGCTTTCTGCTTTTGCTTTCGTTTTTTGCACTTCGTCTTGGCATTCGCTGAGGCTGGCGGACCAAACATCGTCCTGCCTGCAAGCCAAACCATTTCAAGACTCACTCAAACTCCTGCAAGAAACTTCGTTGAACTTCGCAGCCGAGGACTCAGACGCAGAGAGACACTCACGCAGCAACGCATAAACCCTGCTATTCAACGAAGACTCCATTTTCTGCAAAGCCAACTTCTTCCCCACGGACATCGTCCTTCAGAACTCTTGACCGAGCCATGCGCTTCCTTCAACTCCGTCACGAAGGGAACACGCGCTTAAAGGAGCAGCCAACGCAAGTAACACAGGTCTCCTAATTTTGCTGAGATGGTGCAATTTTATTAAGCAAATGAAACTATGGTTGAATTGCTAGTGTATTAATTCTCTCAGGTTATGGTCGGAGAAACTTATTAAAAGGGAAACTATTGGGGAATCCATTCACCTCCAAACAATAACCTCACCATTTCCCTGTAACTGAATGAATGTGTGTGTGTGTGTGTGTGTGTGTGGTTGAGAGTTTGTTTTTCGTTAGATTAGTTTGTGCGTAGTAGATTTAGTTCAATAAAGTCTTGTTTGATTTTACATACATACAGTGTCTTGTGCTGTGCTTACCAAATTGCTGCCTTAAACAAAGATCATGCTACTTGCTCATAATCATAATTATTAATCATAACAAAATATTATTACTGTTGGCCACAGAATAATAATTTTGTCCAGAATTGGTAAAAATACTGTAACCTCAATTTTTCGGTGGACGAATAATTGAGAAAGTGTTAAATATTGATTCTGAATCATTCACGGTGAATCTGGTTCTTATTAAATGTAATTTAATTATATTTTGATTCGATATTTGGGCTTGATTCCTATAAGTGGAATGGCAAGACCGCCGAGGATGGGGTTGTCTCGGACTTGGTCTGCAATCCTCTTATAATGTCCCTTCAAAGAAGCTGTGATATTGCTGGGGGAGGTGAGTTGATTGGCTGGTGCTCGTTTCTTCAGCATCTTGAGGAGAAGGTAGAGCAGGTGACTGTCCTCAGTCACCTGTGCCGCCTGAGCCTACCTCATGCAGCCAAACTTCAGTCCAATCCCAATTCTCCCGCTTCCCCCTTCCGTTCACGTGAAGGGGTAGGGGTAGGGGTGTCCCAATTCTCATTTGGTTGGAGGGGAAGGGGTAGGGGGAAGGGCAAGGTAGCCCTTCAAACGAAGATTTTTCGGGACCACACTTCAGACGAAGGGGTATGATAAATTTCCAACATGGCCAACCAAGCGAGCAAAAGCGATGTAAGTATTTTTTTTACGGTAAACAGTATTTTAGTAATAAATATTCACTTGTTTTATGTTGCCTTTAATCTTGTGTTCATGTATACGGTTATGTTCTCCGAAAAAAAGATTTGTTAAAATCGCTATGAAAACAGTTCGCTAATGTTTTTTACTTTATGATAGTTCCACAACATATTTTTTTCTATTTTATTGAAACCCGCGTTGATTTGCCAAAATAAATTCAAATCCGGTGGCAGCTAACATATCTTTTTGCCGCATGCCTGAATAATGTATTGTTCTGTTGTGGTTACGTCCATAAATAACTGTACGTTACATGATATAAACAAAAAGTGCATTCAGTTTGTGTGCTTATTCATCAGTATTGTATGTTCTGTATCAACCAGGGACTCCTGAGGAAACACGCAGGCTCGTTTCCTTTGTCTTATGCGAAGAACTGAAGACAAATGCAAAAAAATAGCTGTCGCCCAAACAACAGTACACTACAGCTATCGATGGCATCTTAAAAGGCCAATTCACACCACCAACAAACAATTTTTTTAGCGCAACCCTTTTTATTAACGAGACCCATAAGCATATACAACCATATAGCTAAACAAGCCAAAACGAATGATTAAAAACGAAACTGAAGGTAAACCTGCGTTGCTCTCATAGTGGTTAACGTTACCTCTCTCTTTCGGTGAAGTGGAGCAGCTGCTCTTGCTGAATGGCACGGATTACACTATGGACTATTGTACCTTTTGTATATTTTATTTTTTTTTAACAGTATTTTATTTTTTTATAATGAACAAGCTGCGATGTCAGGTTTCCACTGCTTTGTTGTGTGTGCATGAGGTGCGGGCGCGATCAAACAGCTGTCTTTGCAGGGGACTTGCCTCATCGTCATGGCAACGGTTCGTGGCCAGGTCAGATTACATCAGAGTTTGTTGCCGTCTGCTGGAAAACTGTTCACACTGCGCAGACATTCCACGACCCGACAAACGCCGATTAAACATGTTCAGTCGGGTGAAAACCGACGCCAACAGGGGTATCACACCGATCCAACAAACTCCAACAGACGAGTGTTGTCGGTGCGGTGTGAATTGGCCTTTAGAAGTGTGTGATAAACATCGGCGCATCTATGACGTAGGAGCTAGCAACGACTTATGATGACGCGTAACGGTCTAGTAGTGGTGACCCATTTCTTATGGGAATATTTTCAGTCCTACCCCTTGACACTCTGTTTCAAGGGGCAAGGGGAAGGGGTAGGCGTAGGGGTAAGGGGTATAAAATAGAATTGGGATTGGGCCTTCGTCTTCTGGGCTGATCTGGTCTTGAGAGAGTCCGCCCCAAGGCACCGACCGAACAAGGTGTAGCCCCACCTGGACTTGTACCGCTTGACGAAGTGGGCGGCGGTCTTGTCATGGTCATGGAGAGAGCTGGCAGCGGCGGCGATCTTCTGCCTGAGGTCAGCCGGCACTAGGTGGTGGTTGCTGTTAATAAAGCTTTATATATATTATGTTTTAATCACTCTCTTGGAATGGCATAATCCCACATCGCTGTGAAGGGAAGGCATTGAACAGGTGTGCGTGCAACCCCTCCAGAGAGTTGCTGCCTCGCCGGCACTTGAGCTTGTTCAGTCGGGCGCCGTTCATCACCACCACCTTCACAGACAAATACAGTGGTATGCCAGGGGGATCCTGTAACACACAACATCTAGTGTTAGCGTCAGTTCTGGCAGGTCACGTCAGTCAAGCTTGCATCAGCTGACTCCCAGGTGACTTGGGTCTACCTATAGGAATACGACGCATTACGGCATCTATATATAAGCTCCTCAGTATTATCAGCAGCTATTGCATTTCTCAGGAGCAAATTAAATGGCGAATTCGACAGGCAAACAGCATCTCACTAGGAATTGTGCAATCGGGAATTTAGCGAGAGGGATTTGTGGATTTCACCTCTCATTCACTGCATTGATCATAAGCCGACTGATTGGAAATGACTGAGTTAAGGTTAGCATTGCTTCTCGCATCGCTGCAATTAGACATGGACTGGCAGTTCAGATGATCTGTACTCCCCGCATGAAGAAGCGTTTCAAGACAAGATCAAACATCCACGTTACAGCCGGCTATTTCACTCTCCTTCATCTCTGAATGTTTCCATGAAGCTAAGCTAAGTTCCTTTAATGCTCATTGTTTTAAAGCTAACTCATGATGTTGTTAAAGCTATCACTCTTGCTTAGGCTTCTAGTCCTACTCCGTAAAAATGTTTTTGCAAAGCTTTTGCGATCGTTTTTGGCGATGTGCATTACTATCTGTTGTCATCGGCAACCGGCTTGATCGCCGCACACGCTGGTTGGGGCGCTTTCGTTTGTATAGCAACATACATCGCCGTGCTTAGCGCTATACATCGCAGATTCAAGCAGCTTTGCCGTAGAGACAGAAAACAAAGATTCATGGTGCAAACGGCTTTTCTGTTGTGGTGCAGCACATAGTAAACATCGTTTTTCTTAAAGCTATAGTGCCACTGGAAACGCTTGTTCTTAAAGGTCTAGTTGCTATTTAGAACAAGCTGATCTTAAGGCTATCTAAAAAATTGCTTGTTACCGAAGCTCTAATGTCATTGCTGCATACTATAAGCACTACTGTGGTAAGTTTATTCAAGTACATGTTATCTTAAGCTGTTGTCTTAAACTTATGCTCTTTATGATATCCGATCATATCGCAACATTCTGTGATAAGTGAACAAATGTCTGTGGCTTGAAAACTTATCAGAGTTTGTAACATGCTTTTCTTTAAATACACACAGGTTCTTATTCAACCCTAACAATGTCAAACTTGATGGTCCTGTAAGGAGTGTGATATGATGGGAGGCTTCTCTTACATAGCCAAAGGAATCGGCCCGACTGGAGCAGAAATCGTGCTCATGATGAGGAAGCACTGCATTTCATTTCTTAGCTGCACGCTGCATCTAACTCAGAGCTATTGCTGCGGGTGTATGCTTCCCCAACCTGACTACCACTAGTTTAATACTAGTCTGTGATTTACAAAATGCTTGTTGTAACAGATTGCTGCCACTAGGGGTGTAAGCTTCCCCCAATAGGAGAGAGAAGAGAAAAAAAAAAAAAATAATAATAATAATTTTATATTAGGCAATGGGTGTATGCTTCCCCGATTAGATTGCTGCTAACGGTGTAAGCATATATGATATATAAAAATCGCTAACTAAATGCGCTACAACATGCTTGTTGTATCAGATTTGCTGCCGCTATGGGTGTAAGCTTCCCCCATTTATTTATATATACAAAAAAAAAAAAGAAAAAATTCAGGTCATTCAGGTAACTGCATTTTGAGGAAAAATGGCATTCAGATTTTCGCACTCAGTTTGTGTTGGGGGATATCAGCATATGATTTGTTTTGGGGGTTTATTGCTGTTCTCCCTGCTCTTATCCATGCTACGCTGCATGGATGCACAGGGAGTTCTTGCCCAGAACAGAACCATACCGCCAATACAAACTCTATGCATTATCTATCATATTTGACGATAGTGGTCCTGACAGAAATCTAGCGTTAGCGTCAGTTCTGGCAGGTCACGTCAGTCAAGCTTGCATCAGCTGACTCACAGGTGACTTGCATCTACCTATAGGAATACGACGCCTATTACGGCATCTATATATAAGCTCCTCAGTATTATCAGCAGCTATTGCATTCCTCAGGAGCAAATTACCCTCCTCCACCCCCAGCTCCTCCTCTCTATAGTCAGGATTGGCATTATTTCCCCTGAATCAGACTAATTCTCGAAAAATGTGTATGTTAAATCATGACATTTAATGATATCTGAATGTTGGTCCTGTTCTGTTTACCCTGGGGGGTTTATTGCTGCTCTCCCTGCTCTTATCCATGCTAGGCTGCATGGATGCACAGGGAGTTCTTGCCCAGAACAGAACCATACCGCCAATACAAACTCTATGCATTATCTATCATATTTGACAATAGTGGTCCTGACAGAAATATTGCAAGGTCCTTATTTATTGTGGTGTCCTTTTGAAATGTTGCCATATACAAGTTTTGAATGGTTTTGACACACGATGACCGCAAAGACATTAACCCACCTGCATGCAACTGAGGTGCTTGCTCGCAACTGCCCAGTGAGCATCGACTGCCTCTGGCGACTTGAACAGGTGAATGCCATCGATGTCAAGGCCGGCTGGTCCCCGGAACTCAGCAAGGATGGACTCTATCACCAAAGCTGTCTCCTGTAACACATAGGATATATTCTCAGCGTTGAGTGTTTAATCACATTAAACACATTCATACATTTAACACATACATTTATTTTAAAAGTTGGATCTGACCGATACCAGAAACCAGTGTCATCTTGACCTTCTTGATTTGTTATTTTTTTTAACAACACAGCTCTTGACCGTAGATACCCTTGTGAGTCTGCTAGTCAAAATTTGAAAAATAGAATTCAAGTTAAACGTATTTTTTAACAAACACGCAGACTGCTAGAATACAAACTCACTTGTTTTAGATTGAGCCTGATTTGTGAAAACTTTTACAGTGCAGTTTGGGTCAGTTTAGCCGTCCCTGGGTCATTAACATCACTTTTCTGATTTGTGAACACTTTTATAGTGCAGTTTGGGTCAGTTTACCCATCCCTGGGTCATTAACATCACTTTTTTGATTTGTGTACAATGATAAAGAGTAAAAAAAAAAAAAAAACAGCCTACACAGCTAGATGACGTTTTAGGATCCTCGCTCAATCTGCTCTGCTCAGCATTGCTCAACCATTGACTGATCGCTGCTCAGCATTGCTCAACCATTGGATGGCTGACAATCACTTAGGTACTTGGAGGGGAATTTGCTTGGGAATACCAGGTGCTGTAAGCTTTATGTGTTTTTCTGAAAATATAAAGAGTATTTGAATATCTTAAATAGCCCACTCTTGGCTGCAGATTTCGCTTACGGCCATACCACTCTGAGCACCCCTGTTCATTGCGCATAGTGGTACGTTCCAAGGCTTTTGCCAAAGTGGCAGTTTGGAGAGAAGTTCTCTCTGTTTTCTGTTAACAATTTTGGTTTTTGTTTATAAATTTAAGTAAAGGAATAGTTTTTTTTTCAGTTTTTTTTTTAAACCACAAACCAGCAGCATTGTGCTGTCTGGGGAGTGGTTTACTTATTTTTGATTTCTAAAAAATGAGTAAAGTTATAAAGGATGGACTACATGGATATGATGTGGATACGGAAGAGGAAAGAGTTATGATAAAAGACAAAGGAAAAGGACTAAGACAACGAGATGGTATAATGGAAAAAGAAAAGAAGAAACAAAGGAGTTATGCAAAAGAAGCAACGGTCACAATTGACATTGAGAAGGTACATAATGGAGGAGCACAGGACATTATAAAAGCCATTACAGACAAAATAGGAACTGGGAAATTGCTGGTGGTAAGACCAAAGTCTAATAAACAGTATGAAGTGACTTTTGAAAAAGAAGATGACTGATTTGTAATCCATAATCATCACAAAGGACAGACATGTGAGGTTAAGAAGCTGCAGGATCGGGAATTTGTAGTTTCGTTCATGCACCTGCCCATATATATGGACATTATCTCTAAACTCAGTGGATGGGGAGTAACCCCCTTAACAGAAATAAGAAGGAGGTTTTACCCAGGCACGGATCTTGAAAAAGGGACAAGATACTCGAAAGTCAAGTTCCCAAAGGAGGTGGCATCACTACCCGACAGCACCCGGTTTGAAACAGCGGAGGGATCACAATATTTTAGGATAATACACAGCAGGCAGGTGAAAACGTGTCGACTGTGTATAAGTCCTGATCACATCCTCAGTGACGAGCAAGGGCACTTTGCAAGAGACTGTACAGCGATCAGATGCCCGGACTGTGACAAGCCTGTGAGCAAATGTGAGTGCTGGATGGTGAACGAAGAAGATGAGACGGAGGAGCAACAACAGATGGACAGGCAGGTGCAGGACGAGACTGAGAACACTACAAGAACGGTTAGGATGAAGAAGAACAACAAACAACATGAGATCTTGGAAAGTGAAGGAGATGTTCAATTGGAGGGGCAAGCCAGCAGGAGAAGGAAGAAGAAGGATTGAAAGAGGATGCTACTGAAGAGATGGAACTAGAAAAACTGTATGGAAAAGAAATAAATTATAAAGATGAGAACGAGGATGGTTCTGATGAACTGGAAACTAAGAGGGAAAGAGGAAGCAGTGGAATAACAAGAAGATCCTTGAAGGTAAAACCCAATTTAGATTTTTCAAGGAGGAAAAGACTGACTGAATCTGATTACATTTAGACATTTACATTTAGTCATTTAGCAGACACTTTTATCCAAAGCGACTTACAAATGAGAGTAGTAGAATCAAATCAACATGAGAACAGTATGTAAGTGCTGAGTGAAGTCACAGTTATGTCAGTAAAGTGCTTATAGCGATTTTTTTTTTTTTTTTTTTTTTTTTTTTTTTTTATAAATAAATACACCAATAGATAGGAGAAGAATATTAGTCAAGGTAAGTGCTACTACTACTGGGTCAAGTGCTGACGAAAAAGATACGTCTTTAGCATTTTTTTGAAAATGGCTAGAGACTCAGCTGCTCGGATAGAGCGTGGTAGGTCATTCCACCAGCCAGGAACAGTCCCGGAGAAGGTCCGTGAGAGTGATTTTGTGCCCCTATGTGATGGCACCACAAGGCGCCATTCACTTGCAGAACGCAAGTTTCTGGAGGGCGCGTAGGTCTGTAGTAGTGAGTTAAGGTATAACGGTGCAGAGCCAGTGGTCGTTCTATAGGCAAACATCAGAGCCTTGAATTGGATGCGAGCAGCTACTGGCAGCCAATGCAGACTGACGAAGAGAGGAGTGACGTGCGCTCTCTTCGGTTCGTTGAAGACCAGTCTTGCTGCAGCATTCTGGATCAGTTGCAGAGGCTTGATAGTGCATGCTGGAAGGCCAGCCAAGAGAGCATTACAGTAGTCCAGTCTGGATAGAACAAGAGCTTGGACAAGAATTTGTGTGGAATTTTCCGATACGAAGGGTCTAATCTTCCTGATGTTGTACAAGGCAAATCTGCAGGACCGGGTCGTTGCTGCAACATGATCTGTGAAGGTTAGACAATCATCCATCACCACTCCAAGGTTTCTGGCTGTCCTGGAAGGAGTGATGGTTGAAGACCCAAGTTGAACTGAAAGGTTGTGATGAAGTGTTGGGTTTGCACCGATCACAAGCAGTTACGTTTTTGCAAGGTTGAGTTGGAGGTGGTGGTCCTTCATCCAGGCAGAAATGGCTGTCAGGCAGGCTGTGATGCGACCAGCAACCGTCGGATCATCTGGTTGGAATGAGAGGTAGAGTTGTGTGTCATCAGCATAACAGTAATAGGAGAAACCATGATCCTGAATGATCGATCCTAGTGATGATGTGTAGATGGAGAAGAGAAGTTGTCCAAGCACATAGTCCTGAGGTACCCCAGTAGCAAGATGATGTGACTTGGACACCTCACCTCTCCAAGATATCCTGAAGGACCTACCTGAGAGGTAAGACTCGAACCACTGGAGCGCTGTTCCCGTGATGCCCTTTGACATGAGTGACACAGTGAACCACCAGATCCTCCTGTCTACAAAGGCAGCAGACAGATCCAGCAAGATGAGTACTGATGATTTTGAAGATGCTCGTGCCAGTCTCAGGGTTTCAGTGACTGGCCACTCAACTGAGACTGCCCTGCTCTCACTCTTGAAACCAGACTGGTGGTTGTCAAGGAGGTTGTTCTGTGTGAGATAAGTAGACAGTTGGTTGAATACAACTCTCTCAAGTGTCTTAGCAATGAAAGGAAGAAGGGATACTGGTCTGTAGTTTTCTAAAAGTTCAGAGTGGGTTTCTTAAGCAGTGGGGTAATCCTAGCCTGCTTAAAAGCTGTGGGAAATGTTCCAGTGTGAAGGGAGGAATTGATAATGTGAGTGAGTGCAGGTAGAATTGAGGAGGAGATGGCCTGAAGAAGATGAGTGGGGATAGGGTCTAGCGGACAGGTAGTGGGGTGATTGGAAAGAATGAGTTTGGAAACATCTGCCTCAGATAGTATGGAGAAGGAGGGGAGAATTTGTGTGTTTTCAATTAAGATGTTCTTGTCAGTGTGTGGTGTGGAGAATTGGCTGCCGATGGTTGTTATTTTATGTGTGAAGAAAGTGGCAAAGTCATCAGCTGTAAGAACTGATGTGGGAGGGAGTGGAGGAGGGCAAAGAAGAGAAGAGAAGGTTTTGAAAAGTGTCCGGGAGTCATTTGAGTTGTTAATTTTAGTGTGATAGTATGTGGCTTTAGCATTGGAGACATTAGTAGAGAAAGAAGAAAGGAGCGACTGATATAAGCTAAGGTAGGATTTTTAGATTTGCGCCACTTCCTCTCTGCAGCCCTGAGTCTAGACCGATGCTCACGGAGAACATCAGAGAGCCAGGGGGCAGAGGGGGTGGCGCGGGCTGGTCTGGTTAAAAGGGGGCAGAAATCATCTAAGCAAGATGATAGAGTGGTGCAGAGAGTGTCAGTAGCAGCTGTAGGGAAAACACCCTAGGAAGTAAAATTAGCTCAAATGAAATATTTAGGGAATTATAAAGAGTTGTTTAGATTACGACCGAGCAACTGATTCGTCCAGCGTTCATTTGCTCGAGCCGTAATAAGCTCTTGTAACGGATATAAATATCCAACAATCGTGAAAACACTGATTAGAGCACGGTAACTTGATCACAGTTTAAGACATTAAATCATAAAGCACATAATACAAGACACTTTCCTTTTAAAATCTACAAGAGATTTTATTTATTCTAACACAAACTAATCTAACACAAAGGCACGCACATACACACACACACATTCATACGCGTTGCAGTAAGAAGGAAATGAGAGAGAAAGAGTTTTGAAAGAGAGAGAGAGAGAGAGAGAGAGAGTGATCTGATTAACCGAATTCCTATCAATGCATTTCAAGGACCAGAACGAACCATGAATCATTCATTTATGCATCAGTTCAGTTTTGGTCTGGAGGTACTTGCTTGCGTTGACTTAAAGGTGAATTTCCCTCGTCGTGCAGAGAGGGGTTTCCCAAGTCGATGATTGGTCCAGATCAGGTCCGTGTGGAACAATGAAGGAAGTCTCTTTGTCGCTGGAGTTGAAGCGGCAAAAGTCGTTGGTTGAACTTTGCGGCGAAACGTAGGACACGAGACTTTCAGCGGTAAAGGAAAATTAAGTAAAGAAAAGAAAAGTGAGTGAAGGTTGGATGGCTTGAATGAGCGGCTGGTCTGTTCTTCTTGTTACTCCATTGTTCTTGGTACTCTGGTCATGGTTTCTCTTACCAGAACTAACCAACTCCAGTTCGTTTACTAACCAACTTCTCTCCATTCACTATCTTGCAATATGATCATTTAAACTTAGTTGTTTGTCACACCTCTGAGGAGTCTTGGCCAATCAGACATTGTCCTGTTTCAAGAGGGCCTTCCTCTGCCCCCAATAAAACATAAGTGTCACATCCCGGTCTGTCTCTGCTTTAGCAGATTGCCATTTTAACCTAATTGCTGTTAAATGGGATACAATACATTTTAAACAGATTTCATTCAAGTCAGGATATAGGAAAGGGGGAAAGAATCAAATTAAGTCCAAATAAGGCATACTTTCAATCATTCAGTCAAGAGTTAACACATTTACATGAATTGTGAGTGTTTCTAAAGCCTAACTGTTTACAGGTAGTATTTGTGGACACATAATGCAAAATGTATGTAGTTAAAAGATGTTTGATAAGTCCGTTAAAATTGTTGGAACAATTTTGAAGCAGATTTATTTGTTCAACAGTCTCTTTGGCTCTCCTGTGAAGTAAGGAAACAAAAGGGTCTGGATTGTCTCTCTGTCTTCTTGGGTGACCCTTTGGTATGTCGCTTCTGCTATCAGGAAGCATGTGTCGTAAAAGTAATCAGCCTGGCTTTATCTGCAGACGGTTCGGAGCCGGAACCTCAATTCTGAATTAGAATTATGTTTTGAAAGAATCATCTAAATGATTCATTTGTCTGGTTCGTCCACAGTTCTTACACAGCGTTAGTGTCCATTGATGAGAATTGGTTAGCGAGAGGAAGTGTGGATGAGACCGAAGAGGATAGATGAGATGGTGAGAGGGAGCGTAGGTTTCCAATTGGTTACCTGATTTGTGGGTAGCTGAGGTAGCCACTCGCTTGAGATCAAATGAGGCAAGCAGCGTGTGGAAGTCAGCAGCCTGAGGTTTGTCTAGATGGATGTTGAAGTCACCAAGTACTAGCAGAGGAGTGCCACTCTCATCCTTCCCTGAGGATAACACATCCAACTCCTCCAAGAAGTTACCTAGCTGACCTGGGGGACGATAAACAACTACAACATGAATTTTAGTAGGGTAGGTGATGGTAATTGCATGTGATTCAAATGAGCCATTTTCAGAGAGAGATGGTAAAGGATTGAAATTCCATTAATTGGACATAAGCAAACCAGTACCACCACCCCTCCCAGTCTGGCGTGAGGTGTGAGAGAGAGTGAAATTAGAGGAGGGGGCTGCTGGTGTGGCAGTGTCCTCTGGTTTGATCCATGTCTCAGTCAGAGCCATGAGATGGAGATCTGAATAAGTAGCAATAGCTGTGATGAAGTCTGCTTTGTTGACAGCAGACTGACAATTCCAGAGCCCAATCGAAGTAGAAAACAATGTACTAGGTGACATGGGTAAAGAACGCAGGTTGTTATGGTTGCGCTGCCTACAGCGTGTAGCACACGATTTACGAGTGTTAGTAATAGTGGGAATTTGGAAGCACATATCTAAAACAAGTCAAAAGACAGACAAGAACACACTGTATAAAGAGGAAAGAAAGAATAAAAAAAGAAAAGAGCAATACTCAAGTGTCTTGTCGGTGTCGTTGCTCGGTGGAGTCGCACAGGTAGAGTCGCTGGTCTTTACATTCTTCGGTCTTCACACGAGGGCTGCCGCGGTACACTATGCACTTATACCAGCTTATTACAACGTTAGTTAGTTCAGCAGGCCACACCTTACTGACTCAGAGCGAACGAGAACAAACGCGATTTGCCACGTAACCTCAGTAAACAAGCAGTAAAGCAACTATACAGCACTAAAATCAACTAGAAACGACAGCAAAACACTTACAGTATGCAGATCCTCTTGTAGCTTCGATGATTCTCTCTGATAAAAGAAGAATGGGAATGATTAGGGAGAAAGAACATGAGAAGGACTGATGGTGGGGGTTTTTATGTATTTATTTTATTAGTGAGTTTAAATGCAAGGGGGTTGATGACTAAATGAAAATCTGAGAGGATTAATGAACTATGTAAAAAACAAGACATTATTATATTACATGAAACAAACTGGAAAGAAGAAGGAATGGAGGAGGTAAAAAAGAAATGGGACGGACATATTTTTTATAACAATGGAGATGGAAGAATGGGAAGGGGAGTCGCAATTTTAATAAGAGAAAATGTTGAAATTAAAGCAGATGAAGTATATAGTGATAAAAAAGGGAAATGTAGTGGCATTAAAGAGTAAAATACGATGGTAATGAATTTGTGATAATCAATGTGCATGCACCCACACAGGGAAAAAAGAAAAAAAAAGTTTTTTGAAGGTTTAAAACTCGGGAAATGGGAAAATATAATTTTTGTTGGTGATTTAATACTGTTTTTAGTAGATTTGATATGGCAGATGGAATGGTTTTAAAGACAGATGTTGGAAGAAAATTGTTAAAAGAAATGATGGAAGAAGAAAATTTGATTGTCTGGAGAGAAACGAATCAAAGAAAAAGGGACTTTTCAAGAAGACAGCTGGGAATTTTATGTGCCAGACAAGACTAGATTTTATTTTAAGTAAAAGGATATGGAGTGTTTTATCAAAAATACTTATTACAAAGAAACTAGTTTGAGTGATCATAAAATGCTTCTGTGGAAAATTGACTTTAATAATGAAAAAAGGGGACCAGGTGTGTGGGTTTTGAATTCAGGAATTTTAAGTAATGAAGATTATAGAATAAGTATAGAAGAATTAATTGAAAAGGAGAGAATGAAATGTTTTCAGAAGATAACACTATGGTGGCAAAACGTAAAGTATGAAATTAAAAAGTTTTCTGTACATTACAGCAAAATGATTCAGAGAGCAAAAAAAGCTAAAGAAATAGGAATAAAAATAAAAGATATCTTTTATAGATTTTAAGATATCTAAAAGATAAATAAAGTGACAAACTATGATGGAGTTAAAGAAAATTGAGGAAGAAAAGTGTAGAGGTGCTATGTTAAGAAGTAAATCTAAACACACTATTGAAGGGGGAAATTGCACAAAAATTTTCTTTGACTTGGAAAAAAAGAGGGGGCAGTCAGAGGTAATAAAAGAACTACAATATAAAAAAGGTGAAATGATTAAGGGTACTGAAGGTATTCTAAAATAAATAAAATAATATTATGAAGAGCTTTTTGGAACTAAAGGAGTAGATGAAAAAGAAAAAAAAAATGACTTATTAGAATTAATTACAGTAAGTGAGGAGAATATGTGATAAATATGCTGAAAGGAAAGAAAAGTCCAGGTATAGATGGATTAGTCAATGAATTTTATAAAGTTTTTAAGGATAAATTAAGTGGAATTTTAAAAGAAGTATATCAAGAAATGTTTTTAAAAAAAGAATTAGATCAAATTATGAGTATGGGATTGATGAAATTAATTTATAAAAGAAAAGGAAATAAGAATATTTTAAATAATTTTAGACCCATAACTACTGTATGTTGAATACGGATTTGAAAATTTTAGTAAACAGATTTAGTAAGGTTTTACCAAAAATTATAATAACAAACTAAGCATATGGCATGAATGGAAGAGACATTGCAAACATAATGAGTGGGATATGGGATATAATTAGTTTTTTAAATGAAAGACAGGACAATGGGTATATTATTAACTTAGAGTTGAACATAGTTTTTTATTCACAGTTTTAGGGCAATTTGGTTTTGGGAACAATTTTAAGGAATGGATTCAAATTTTATATAAAAATGTAATGGCTTTTTAACGGAACCTATTAAAATTACGAGATCAATTAAGCAGGGTTGCCCTCTTTCAGCGCAGTTGTACACATTAGTAACAGAACCGCTAGGGTTGATGATTAAGAAGGACAAAAATATACAAGGTATTAGAATAGAAGAAACAAGAGAGGAAAAAAAAGTTTTTTCAGTATGCTGATGACACAACATTGATTTTAAAGGGATTTAAAGAGTGTGAAGGAGGTAATGAAAAATGTAGAGAAATATGGTAAGGGTAAAGGTGCAAAAGTGAATGAAGAAAAAAAGTATATATGAAATTTGGCATAGTTTAGCCAAGATTTTTAATTTTGAAGAGGTACATGAAACAAAAATTTTAGGTGTTACTTTAGGAAAGGATGAGAAAGGGGCAAAGGACAGAATGTGGGAAATGGTAGTAGGGGAAATGGAAAAAAGGTTAAGATTTTGGAGAGGAAGGGCTTGAAGTTTGAACGGAAAGATTTTAGTGGTTAATGTTTTAATGTTATCTAAAATGTTGCATATTTTAACTGTAGTCGCGGTACCAAGATGGGTAGAAATAAGGTTAAAAAGATATGTTTTAGATTTTATTTGGGAGAAAAAGCCCCCAAGAGTTGCTTACAACACTTTGATTGGTCCGACAGATAAAGGAGGAATGGGGTTAGCTGACGTTGAACTTAAGAAAAAAAGTATGAGAATCAAAGTGGTGAAAAAATATCTGAATAAAGAAGAAAAAGGAGAATGGAAAAAAACAATTAAGTATTTTTTAAACAAATGTGGGGAATAAAATAAATTTAAGTGTTTTATGGATGAAAATGAAAGAATGGATGTTTAAAAGGGGCACCTGATTTTTACAAAGAGATTTTAAAAGCTTGGGGTCTTTTTCTCTCAAAGGTACATTTTAAACCAAAGGGATGGGAAATTATTTTAAATCAACCATTGTTTTTTAATAAGCATGTTGAGATTAATGGGAGAGAAATGTTCTTTAAAAAATGGTGGCAGGTTGGGATTACAAAAATGAAAGACATTTTATATGAGGTAAAAGATGGGTTTTTACCAGTTCAAGTAATTATTGATGAATTGGAGGAGGCTAAAGAAGAATATGATATAAGAAGTGTTAAGAAACAATACGAAGAAATGAAAAATGCCATTCCAAAAGCATGGTTGAATGAAATTCAGAAGAAGGAAAAGAAAGAAGGAAATATTGAAGTCTTTTTTTACAGCCCAAAATAAAATTATGGATTTTAGATCATGAAATGTAAAAATGTTTTATCAGGTTTTTAGGGAAGATGTTTTTAAGAAATCCATTCTGTTGCTATTTTTTGGTTGCATCAAGGACATATACAAAGAGCAACTCGTTTTTGCTTCGCTAGCCAGTTAGCTGTATTATATGGGGGTAAATTGATGCCAAAACCATTGAAAATGGACAGACTAAAAGTCACAAATAGATATTACAACTTGTAAACACAAAACAAAATCTACAAATAGATTAAAAAATCCGCAAACAAAGTCCTGATCCGCAAATGTAAAACAAGATCTACAAATAGATACAAAGTCTTCAAACAAACTCTTTGTGATCCACAAATATAAAGCATGATCTACAAAAAGATTAAAAATCCACAAATACACATCCTGATTCACAAATATAAATCAGTGACTTGTACTTGAAAACCAGAATTTGAATGAATGTAAAGTGACTTGTTTGCAGGTGAAGATCATGTTGTTTGTAGATTGTGTCACATTTGTTTTCATAATTCTGATACTATTGTTTCGCTGTTGTGACAAAATAATGCCATAATCAGTGAACATGAAGAGACTTTAAGTCGAAAATGCATATTACAATTTGTAAACACAAAACAAGATCTACAAATAAATTTAAAATCTGCAAATGCAAAACACAATCCGTAAATAGATTCCAAATCTGCAAACTCCTTATGATCTGCAAATGTAAAACATGATCTACAAATAGACTCTCCATGATTCACAAATAGAAATCAGTGACTTGTACTTGACAACCAAATTTGAATGAATGCAAAGTGATTCGTCTGCGCATGAGGGTCATTATTTGTTTGTAGATTGTGTTGCATTTGTTTTCATAGTTTTGGCACAGCTGTTTCACTGTTTTTTCCATAAAAATAAATCTACAAATGCCCTCCTCACAATTTGCAAACAAACACGGTCTAACTTGTATTTTCAAACCACTGTAAAAAGACATTCTTACACATTCTGTGCAAAGCTCAGCATTTAAGTGTTGAATCTGTGTTTGCAGATCACAGGGCATTCACGGATCCCTCTGCACACGTCTACACTGTAAAAACGACAACTCAAAATTGTTCATCTTACTAAGATTTTTGCATTCACTGACAATAAAATTGCTAGTTGGAACTTGAACTAGCTGTTGTAAACCACTTGAACTCACTTTCAGACGTTTCTGAGGAAAAGTTCATCTCATTTTATAAATTGAGTTGAGTTTATTTTGAAGTTGTAGTTGACACCCAGTTAGAGTGAGTTCAACTTATCTGCGCATGCTCATTTGAAATTTGTCATGGCAACCGGCTGCGACGGGGTTTCCAAGGATTTTCCCAGGAGCTCCCTGCAAAAGTTTGCGTCCACCATGATGCCAGCGGTAACTTTCCCTGACGTCTTTGTCGAAGAGAAACATTCCTTCTAACGGTAAGCTAATCGTATGAATATGTATATGTATATGCATTTGATATTTGTATTACATTTCATTGCGGGAAACAAAAGCGATAAATCATAACCAGGCGAGGCGTTTATGGCAATACAAAATCCCCCACTAGCTAATCGGTTAGAAGCTAGCTTATTTTGAACAGCTAAGCTCAATATAATTATTGTCCACATATTAATTGAAAGATTTGTGTTGCCATTATGTTTGTTATTCACGATGAATGATGGCATTGTTTTATGCACGTCTGCTTTGCTCATTGACATTAAACTTAAGTCTGTTAACGCGACGGCGCGTTTTGTAGGATTTTTTTCACATTGCAGCAAAACAGACTTAAAATACTCCGTCATTTTTTGTCATAGAGACATAAGTAATATATCAATTGAAACTATAGAATATCTTTTATTTGTATGAAAAGAGACACATGTCAGATTTCGAAGTTTTTAAGTAATGATTTTGATAATTCAGATTTGACATCACAGGAATAAATTACATTTTGAAATATATTCAAATAAGATTTTAAATTGTAATACTATTTCACAATATTACAAGTTTTACTGTATTTTTTATTAAAATAAATTCAGCTTTGGTGAGCATGAGCTCTTTATAAAACATTTTTTGTTCCTTTTTGCTTTTTTTGTTTCACTTTCTGTCAAACTGAAAAAATAAAACCAAAGTTTTTCTTAGGTAATGTGTTCTGTAATCTTGTTAAAATGGATTTCATAAAATTGGTATCGAAAAAAGTATCATTAGGAACTGGTATCGAAACTGAGGTATCGAAATTGGCACCGGATCGAAAGATTTTGAACAATAACCAGCCCTACCTTTGTGTGTTTTAGCCCTGAAGATCAACAGCATTAACATAAACGGTTGCGAAGTATGTGTTCATTTTCTCCTCTTATTTTTGTGCTAGGTTTTCTATTAAGTGTCTCTTCTGCAGCTTTGCCAGTGCCAGTCAAGAGCGTCTGCTTAGGCACCATCAGCTCAAGCACAGAAAAGGAGCTTACTGGCCGTGTGTTTACAGTGACTGTGTATGTACTTTTAAAACACCTGGTGCCTTAAAGTCACATTTGACCAGATCACATTTTCAGACAGCAAAAATACAAGATAAATTCACCTTTTTTTGTGATCTATGTGAATTCCGGGAAATCTGCACGCAGCAGTCTTTCTTCACACACCTTGGACACCATTTAAAAAAACATGAGACTGTGTGTTGCCCCTTCTTGAGATGTAGTTTTAAAACAAACAATCTAAAGACTTTTAGTTCACACAAAAGTAGGAAACACAAGCATGGTGATATCAGAACCTGTTTAAGAGCAGACTTAGAAAATGAACCTGTGTCCATTGAGACAGATTCCTCTGACCAACCATTAGGTATCTGTAGTGAGGAAGATACACTTCCAAGTAGTTCTGGAAATTCAGATGTCCAAGAAAAGGAGGAGTATGTAGATGCTGAGACTCTTGAACACAGGGCTGCTGGATTTTTTCTACGTATGCAAACTGAATTGCATGTTAGTAGACACGCTGTACAGAAAATAGTTGAGGGGTTTAATGACATTTTACATCTTTCAGAATCCCACTCTCAACAAGGTATCAAAGAGCAGTGCTTGCAGAACATGGCATTGAATTAGATGATAGTGTTCTCCATAAGATTAATGATGCTGTCTTGGAAACAAATCCATTAATTGTAAGCACTCAAGGAAAGGGTGCATTGGCCACTGATCACTGGAGAAATCTTTTTTTTAAAGATAAGTTCCCTGTAATTCAGCCTACTGAGTATACATATAAAATAAACAAATGTTTGTTTATGGGTTATGTTTCAATCATCCAAGTTCTTGGAACTTTGTTGAGACAGCCAGATTTTGTGGAGAAGTTGGTATTTAGTCAGGGGGACAACCCAGGTCAATTTTGCTCTTTTCGAGATGGACAGTACTACAAAGACAATGGTCTTCTGGGTGTGCAAGATGCAAGTATCTCTATAGGACTTTACATAGATGATCTGTAACTATGTAATCCTTTGGGGTCCCTTAAAAAAAAATCCATAAAATTACTGCTGTCTATTGGATTTTGTTGGATTTTGTTGAATTTACTAAGCAAGTTTCGCTCTACTCTCCCCCTAATTCAACTGGCTTGTCTTGGAAAAACTGTCGATGTCAGACAATTTGGGTATGATGCCTTTCTTTATCTTTTGATTAAGGATCTTGGATTTCTTGAAAAGATAGGAGTGTATATTGAAGCTCTAGATACGTTTGTAAAGGGAACAGTGTTCTGTGTCTGTGCTGATAACCTTGGTGCACATAGCTTAGCAGGTTTTCAGGAAGCTTTCAATGTCGAAAAATTCTGCAGATTTTGTTGCATCAGTCGACACCAAATTGGAAATTGTGAACCAAGGAACTTTCCACTGAGAACTGTGACGCAACACGATTCTTTTGTGGAACAACTCAAGTTGACTGATAAGCCTAAGCCATGTGTGAATGGGGTTATTTCATCCTGTGCTTTAAGTAAGTTGTCTTTCTTCCACCCAGTTACTGGATTTCCCCCTGATCTTTTGCATGATCTATTTGAAGGTGTTGTCGCAGTGGAGTTAAGTTTGTGTTTGAAAGAATTGATTTGAAAAGGTTTCATTACATTCGATGGACTGAATAACCGCATAAAACAGTTTCCATACAAATTCTCTGATTTGGTCAACAAGCCACAGGCAATTACAAAGACAAGCCTTGCATCTGGAAAGGTAAATGGTAACGGACATGAAAACTGGGCACTTTTACGTATGCTACCTCTCTTGATCTGGAGCTATATACCTGAACAAGAGCAGTCATGGGAAATTTTAATGGACCTTAAAGAGATTGTGGAGATTACGGTGTCTACTACATTATCAGAGGGAACATTATGTTACTTAGGGAATAAATTGGCTGACCATCGACAGTTACTCACTGACACCTTTCCTGAATTTAAGTTGAAACCAAAGCATCACTTCATTGATAACTATGTGCATCTCACACGGTGCTTTGGGCCATTAGTGGATCTGTGGACGTTTAGATTTGAGTCTAAGCATAGTTTTTTCAAACAGGCAATTAATGATGCTCACTGTTTTAAGAATGTACTACTCACCCTTTCCACTACGCATCAACAGCTCATGGCATATCTTCTTGACACACAGCAATTGTTCAAGCCAAAATTGCATGTTGGTAGTGTAGATAGAGTGAAAATATCATCTTTAGATAAAAAGCTCAGGACAGTACTAGAAAAGAAGTACCCAAATGAAAATGATGTGTCTCTTGCCAAAGAAGTACATTTGTATGGGACCCAGTATGTGAGGGACATGATAGTGTCTGCGGGTGAATGCAGTGGACTGCCAGAGTTCTTTGGAATACTACACATATTGGTGGACAAGTGGTGGAAAGTGTATTTTGTCACCACAAGGTTATCATCTTGGTACATGGAACATTATCGGTCTTACCAATTCATTGAAAACTGTCACTCAGATTTAGAGATCCTAGATCCAGAGACTTTGAACGACTACCACCCATTGGCTGCATATCAAGTTGCTAGAACTTTGATGGTGACCCCAAGGGCTTGGCTACTGCAAAATTTTCATAATTTTGTCATTTGTTAATGATTTGATTTTAAGTGCAGTCATGGCCAAAAGTATTGGCATCCCTCCGATTGTGTTGGTTTTCGAGCAAAATTCACAAACTTTTGAAGGTGGTTTTATGTAATAACAAACCAGGATATTTTCAATAGCTCAACAGAACTGAAACAAAAAAAATTGGTTTCCTCAAATTCAACACAAAATATCACCAAAATACTACGGGAAGTGAATACTGAATGGTCAAAATTATTGGCACTCAAAAAATAACTGTCTTTTGTAGTGATACAAGCACACTTTTCATTGTTAAAATCCACAGCTAAGGTTATGGATAGTCAGACGTCAGCTGTGGTAGCATTCCTGAGTATTATAAGCCCATTTGTAAAGGATAATAAATGCGATTCTACATGAAGAAAACCTCATACTGTCCATATAAACCAACAGAGATGTAAAGTGAGTAAACTGGAGATTTTTGTCCATTAGAAATGGGCTGATATTTTTCAAGGGTGGTACCACAGCTGACATCTGACTACCCATAACCTTAGCACTGGATTTTAACAATGAAAAGTGTGCTTTTATTACAGCAAAAGACACTTGTTGTGAAGGGTGCCAATACTTTCGACCATGTATTCACTTCCCGCAGTATTTTGGTGATATATTCTGTTACATTTGGGGAAACCAATTGTTGTTTCAGTTGTGTTGAGCTATTGAAAATATCCCGGTTTGGTTATTTTATCAAAAAAACTTCAAAAGTGTGCAAATTTTGCTTAAAAACCAACAATTCTTTAGTGAATTTGCGCCAATACTTTTGGCCATGACTGTATATGGCTTCAGTTTAAAGTGTCATGCAAATATCTGTTCTTCTTTTGTCCTCACAGGCTTTGTTGCTTCTGGTCCACATAAATCCCAAACTTGTCCGTAAGATATGGCTGACCAAAATTCCTGAAACTTTAGAGGAACTGTACAATGAACTGCGTCAAAAACTTGAACTTGTGGGTAAATTCTGTATATAGTATGAAGACTCAGACTTTGGCCAGGCAGTTTGCAACCTGATTGACATAGCAGAGTTGCCTTCAGAAAAGGCTGTCTTGCATATTCTGTGGAGCAATGAGGACATGCCATCCCCACCACCTCCATCTCTTCCCTTGACACAGCCATCATTGGATCTCAAATCCACAATCCACTCAATCCACAGCTTATCTTCAGTTGTGCGGACATATAGGAGGAACGTTTCACAGTGGCCCACTCCGTTCCCAGTAACACAATTATCATATGATGTTGAACTGATACTCCGCAAGGGGAATGACACGTTTGAAATATCAGGGAAGGGTTTACATGTAACCATAGATGTGAAAAAAGAGATTCTGGACAAGCTGGCACAAGAAATATTTTCTGTGAAAGCCTACCCTGAAAAACATGAGTTCGATTCTGTTGCCACTGAACTTGTCAACAAACATCCCTGCCTCAAAGAGCCTGGTGGTGGTACTGGATATGCGGGATGGACAACCAGCATAAAGTACAAGATGGGGAACTACAGGTCAAAACTACGTCAAGCTGGATGTAATGAGGTTGGTGTCAACAGGAGATCAAGAAGGGAGGAGGCAGATGATCATGGTGTCAACAGGCGAAGAAGAGATGATGATGATTGGGATGGTGGTCCGGAGGGAAGTTTTTCCTTGAAAAAAACAAAACGAGGTGAGGTCAACCATGTACCAGATCATCCTGAAAGCCACACTGAGGATGACTTGGAAGACCAGAGGTCTTCCCTGGTTGAAGCCATGAAGAAGAAAAACAAGGACATGGAGTTCATCAGACAGAAGATAGACATCACATTCTCCCTTAGGAGAATGGAGATTGTAGAGATGGAGCCCATGATCTCAGAGGTTCTAGAGAGGTGGCCCTGTTATTTCTTGAAGAACAGGCAAGGCATTTTTTTTTTTTTTTTTCTTTTCTTGAACTTTGTGCATTTGTTTACATTTGTGTTATATTTTTTTCATCATAGTGTATGTAGGTTCATTTGCATCATGGCTGAGAGTTTGCAGTCTTAATTATAAATATAGCTGCAAGCAGCAATTCGGGGCCAAGCCCCAGAAGGGGCAGTAGCGCAATACGGAGCAGGAAGAGCAAAAACAGCAGAAATTGAATGTACATGCAAAACAGCTGGTTCAGAAGGACAGGTGGAAATGAAATGAAAATCAATAGAAGTTCAGAGAATGAACAGGGAATGAACTAAAAACACTTGTATCTCATTCAAGAGGAATAAAGATTAGTACAATGCTTATTTGGATAAAAAAGGTATCAAAATGACTCATTACACACAATTGTATAAAGGAACACCACACGGGATTCGAACCCACGACCTCCGAGTCCAGTGTCCATTCCTCATCTCATTGCACCACTGTGCAGGTGAATGTTGGCACACCTGCCGAAGTTTATTAGTTCATGTGAAAATGAACTCAAAATGAAGAATTTTTATAAAACTGCACTGAATGTTATATTTAATAACTACTTTAGATCATTCTGCAGCTCACCATGCTGTAGCGCAATACAGAGCAGGAAGAGGAAAAACAGCAGAAAATGAACAAACATGAAACAGCTGGTTCAGAATTACGGGCGAAAATGAACTCAGAATGTACATAAGCTTAGATGAAAATGAACACAGCATGAAACAAAAAGCATTTATTTCTAATCCAAGAGGCAGTAAAGGAATCAAAACACACTATTTCATAAAACCGCTCCACCTGGGATTCGAACCCACTATCTTGGGGTGCAGAGCTCATCAGGTAACTGGCTTTACACATTGAGCTACTTGAGAATGCACATTCAACAATCTGTGGAAGAGAACTTTTAGTGTAAGAAAGAATTTACAAAAAAGCATTACTTAGCATGCTAACCATATTAGCATGCTAAGCTAACTTAATGCTAATGAAGCTCATGGTTAACTTGATAGCTGAAGAGCCACATTAAAGAGAATGACAACTGGTTAGCATGCTAAGCTAACTAGCATAAGACAACAAACACAAGCAAGGTCACATTCAGAGATGAATATCTTGGGAATGGTAGCGAATATCAAAAATCCGTTCAGTCATTTCTGTGCGGCTCGGTCCAAAGATCACCTGAGCTGATTTTGGACAAAATTGGACAAAAATTGTAGGAGGAGTAGTGAAAAAATGGAATACTGTACTTTTCAAAATGGCCACTACTGTACTGGGTGGAGTCTTAATGTAAGATATTGAATGTGATCAGTATGAAGAGAGGAATCAGTTGTATTGACATTCATTTTTCTGGAACAAAGGGTTCAAAAGTTATAACCTTTACAAAAGTGAATATTTGAACTGGTGGTGGCGCTATAGACTTAGTCCTAGATACTCCAAAGTTGGTCAAATTACTTTTAATTACTATCACTACAAGCATGCCAAATTTGATAATTTTCCTTCTTATGGTTCATTGATTACCATACAGGGGGAAGAAGAATAACTACAAATTTGGACATAAAGGAATTGCATGTGATAGCTTCAGATTAGACCAGTTTTAGGCAGAATGCCTAGAACAGACACAAGTTCTGCATCTTTTCCTGCCACAGTACCTCATGCGGTCTGGGCATGTGTCACACTGAGTTTCGAACCCACGATGCAGAGCATTCGGGATCCGTGGCGTAACACATTGAGCTAATCAGCCATGCAAGTTCATCAGTATGCTAAGCAGAGGTTTCAGTGTGAGAAAGAGTTCACAAAAAAAAAAGCTTCATAGCATGTTAACCATATTAGTATGCAAAGTTATTTAATGCCAACTAAGTTTTGTTTAACCTGTTGACTGAAGACCACATTAGAAAGAATAGCAATAGTTTAGCATGCTAAGCAATTACTGTGCTAAGCTAACTAGTATAAGACAACAAACACAAGCAAGGTCACATTCAGAGATGAATATCTCGGGAATGGTAGCGAATATCAAAAATCCGTTCAGTCATTTCTGTGCGGCTCGGTCCAAAGATCATCTGAGCTGATTTTGGACAAAATTGACCAAAATTTGTGGGAGGAGTAGCGAAAAAACTTTTTTTGATTTAATTCAATATGGCAGACAGGTACATTTAAGGAAAATGACAAATGACACATTGTCGGAATCGGCATAAACCAGGGAATAAAATGACATAAAGCAGACAAATTTTGGATAATGTTTTCAAAAGTTATAAGCAATTTTGCAAAAATCATTATATCTGTGGAACACTAGGTGGCGCTGTGCTGAAACTTCTCATGTACCTTCAGGACACTCTGATGGTCATATGTACCAAATTTTGTGATGATATGTCAAATTGTTTAAAAGTTATTGCAATTTATGACAAAATTCAAAATGGCGGACACGTGGTTCATCCGATGTTGACGAATTTGATATCCTCGGATTCGGCATGGCACAGGGAATCCATAGACACCAAGATCTTGATTTTCTAATAAAGTGTTCAAAAGTTATTGGCCAAAATAGCCATTTTTCAGATCTCATGACCTGTAGGTGGCGCTGTTCCCAAATTTGGCATGGAACCTCAGATCATGGTCTTGATCAAGTGTACCAATTTTAGTTTTGATTGCTCAAAGTTTGGCCGAGATACAGCCTCTATATCAATTTTGGGTCAACCTCGTTAACTTCGTGACATCATAACTTTTGAACAAAGATGAATAAAAAAAATCTGTTCAGTCATTTCTGTGCGGCTCAGACCAAAGATCACCTGATCAAAGTTTGGACAAAATTGGACAAATTTTGAAGGAGGAGTAGCGAAAGAACGGAATACTGTACTTTTCAAAATGGCCACTACTGTACTGGGTGGAGACTTAATGTAAGATATTGAATGTGATCAGTATGAAGAGAGGAATCAGTTGTATTGACATTCATTTTTCTGGAACAAAGGGTTCAAAAGTTATAACCTTTACAAAAGTGAATATTTGAACTGGTGGTGGCGCTATAGACTTAGTCCTAGATACTCCAAAGTTGGTCAAATTACTTTTAATTACTATCACTACAAGCATGCCAAATTTGATAATTTTCCTTCTTATGGTTCATTGATTACCATACAGGGGGAAGAAGAATAACTACGAATTTGGACATAAAGGAATTGCATGTGATAGCTTCAGATTAGACCAGTTTTAGGCAGAATGCCTAGAACAGACACAAGTTCTGCATCTTTTCCTGCCACAGTACCTCATGCGGTCTGGGCATGTGTCACACTGAGTTTCGAACCCACGATGCAGAGCATTCGGGATCCGTGGCGTAACACATTGAGCTAATCAGCCATGCAAGCTCATCAGTATGCTAAGCAGAGGTTTCAGTGTGAGAAAGAGTTCACAAAAAAAAAAGCTTCATAGCATGTTAACCATATTAGTATGCAAAGTTATTTAATGCCAACTAAGTTTTGGTTAACCTGTTGACTGAAGACCACATTAGAAAGAATAGCAATAGTTTAGCATGCTAAGCAATTACTGTGCTAAGCTAACTAGCATAAGACAACAAACACAAGCAAGGTCACATTCAGAGATGAATATCTCGGAAATGGTAGTGAATATCAAAAATCTGTTCAGTCATTTCTGTTCGGCTCGGTCCAAAGATCATCTGAGCTGATTTTGGACAAAATTGACCAAAATTTGTAGGAGGAGTAGCGAAAAAACTGTTTTTCATTTACTTCAATACGGCAGACAGGTACATTTAAGGAAAATGACAAATGATACATTGTCGGAATCGGCATAAGCCAGGGAATAAAATGACATGAAGCATACACATTTTGGAAAGTGTTTTCAAAAGTTATAAGCGTTTTTGAAATAATCATTACATCTGTGGAACAGTAGGTGGCGCTGTGCTGAAACTTCTCAGGTACGTTCACGACCTTCTAAAGGTCATACATACCAATTTTTGTGAAGATATGTCAAATTGTTTAAAAGATATCGCAATTTATGACAAAATTCAAAATGGCGGACACGTGATTCATCCAATATTGACAGAATCGGTATCGTCGGATTCGGCATGATCCAAGGAATCCATAGACACAAGATCTTGATTTTCTGACAAACTGTTCAAAAGTTATTGGCCAAAATAGCCATTTTTCATATCTCATGACCTGTAGGTGGCGCTGTTCCCAAGTTTGGCATAGACCCTCAGACCGTGGTTCTGATGAAGGGTACGAATTTTTGTTTCGATTGCTCAAAGTTTGGCCGAGATACAGCCTCTATACTAATTTTGGGTCAACCTCGTTAACTTCGTGACATCATAACCTTTGAACAAAGATGAATAAAAAAAATCTGTTCAGTCATTTCTGTGCGGCTCAGTCCAAAGATAATCTGATCAAAGATTGGACAAAATTGGACAAATTTTGAAGGAGGAGAAGCGAAAAAAACAAATACTGTACTTTTCAAAATGGCCGCTACTGTAATGGGTGGAGACTTAATGTAAGAAGTTGAATAGCATCAGCATGAAGAGACGAATCAGATGAACTAAATTTAATTTTTCTATGACAAACAGTTCAAATGTTAAAACCGTTAGAATGTTGAAATTTTGAACTGGTGGTGGCGCTATAGAGTTGGTTCTAGAGACTCCAAATTTGGTCCAATCACTATTCATGAGCATCTCTACAACTGTGCCAAATTTCATAATTTTCTCATGTTCCGTTGATAGGGCTGCCATAGACTCCCATTCGGGAGGAAGAATAATAATAATAAAAGGGAAAACGTACAATTACAATAGGGGCTACAGCCCCTTCGGGCACACTATCAGCTTGTTGTATTTGTATTGCATTTGTTTCGTTCAGATTTGTCAAGAGTTCACTCGTGTGACCACAAAGGACCTGATGGGAACATTTAAAGCTGCCCTTGAGATGTTCACCCCTCGTCTGCTGAAATTGTATCGTGCCAGGAAGGGCGCCTTTAGTCGAGAGATGGAAACCCTTTTGGAAATGCTTGACAAACAGGTTGTTATATTGACTACAAGGCCTTTTCTTCAGTTTGTCCACTAATATTTAAACCATTAATCAAGAAGGAACTACCAAGCTAGCACTCTGCACTTTTGATGTAATATAACTTCATTCTTTTTTTGCATCAGCTACATTGGTGAGCGAGTTCCATCTTGATTGACTATTTAATACAGTAATATTTAAAGTATACGTTCACGGTTTTGCACTTTGAGCCCCCTCTCTGGGTTGATGAAATAGAGTGTTTGACGCCAGAATTTTGACTATTGGTCCCATCTTGAGCTTTTGGCTGATTTAGAATTGGCCCTGCCATGCTTCATAATGGCTAGCTACATGCATTCACAAACCTGTCTTTAAATCAACCCTAAACGTTAGTTTTCAAAGATGTGCAACTTATCGATTGGTTAGTGGTGTTCGTTGAGTGTTCATCAAACACTCCATTTCATCCAAGATAACCCAGAAAGGGGGCTCAAAGTGCAAAATAGTAAACTTATCCTTACAAGACAAAAAGAAACACTAACAAACTAACAGAGCCTGCAATTATTTTATCTGCCTACATGTACAATTGTAGAGATGGGAATACAAATGGAACAAGTACAAGCACAAGTGCACATGCACAAGTACATTTCACAGAGCTAAACAAAAGTATTTGTTTGTCTTTATATTCTTCCAAAACAGACATCTGACATCACAAGTCATCGCAGACAGGCAGCTGTGGAAGGTCTTCCCATATTTCTGCGGGAAAATACTGAGAAGCTTTTCTCTAGATGCCTGGTGAGTGCAGCTTGGAAGACCTTCAGCTTTTAGTAGTGTTGTATAGCAAAGAGGCCATACACAAATAGACATCACTCTTTATTGACTAGTTTTCTACAGAACATTGTTTCAGTGGTGTTTTTGTTTTGTCAGGCAACTGATGCAGATGACAAACAGATGAAAGGCATCAAGATGGGGGTCCTCACAGTGCTTGATGATGATAACGACGCAGTCATTAATATTGCCCTTTTGTTGGAGGAAACCATTGTCCTGAAAGACATCCCAGACACCCCGACTGCCCTTGCGTATCTTTTTGGCTTGCTTTATGCCCTCAACATGGAGTTCCCAAAAGACATCAGGTATACCTTTGAAACTATGCAGCACATTTTCATGGAAATGTCCACCAATTGCTCACAGCGTGTCCGGAGCTTCAAGACCAAGCTGTTAAACCAGTGATTCATTTTCCATGGGGAAGATTTATTTTATAATGTCTGTTCATTTATGTTTGGATATTTTGTAAGTCTACACATAGACTACAGTATAGTTTTTATATTGTTCCTTTATTTTGACTAAAAACAAATCTGTTATTTTTAGCTGTCATATAACTGTCACGAGACTATTGATTGTTTCTCAGTAGAAGCAAGCTTTGTTTCAGCATTGCCATTAGTCTGCATCTTTGCTGGTGTGGCAAGTGTCCATGGGGAAGATTTCTTTTATCATGTCTGTTCATTTATTATGTTTGTATATTTTGTAAGTCTTAACATAGACCACCTTAGTTTTTATGTAAGAGACTTTATGTAAGAGACTACGGTATTGATTGTTCATTAGAAGCAAGCTGTGTTTCACCATTACTGTTATAGCCTGCATGTTTGCATTTTTGGCTAATTTCAAAGTTCAGAAAATTCAGATAATTTGGCTTTTTCAGCTGGGGATTTAGACAATTCTGTTCTTAGGCACTATACAACTGTTTATCTTTGTCAATATTGCATTATTTGTAAGGTCTCAACAAGAGTCGGAAAGTAAAAAATAAAACTGCCCATATTATAGTACTGAAACCTGATGTATCTGCTTAGGTCATAAGATTACTTGTTTACATTGTGGAATTGTAAAGCTGTTTGTGCCAAAGTCGTTCAAATAAACATGCATAAATTAACTGGTTTACTGTCAGTGGATGATTTAATGTGGGGGGTAATTTAAACTCAAAATAGTAAGTTATTACAGGGGATGGTAATCTGAACTCAAAATAGTAAGCTTTTACAGACTTGAAAGTTCCAGTAACTTGAATTTAAAAAACTTAGTTGTCAGAACTTGAAAAACTTAGCTGACGCAACTTAATAATTGTAGTTCTTCAAAACTTAAAAAATTAAGTTGATATCTTCAACTCAAAAATTCTGTGCAGTCGGTTGCCTTGAAAATTTGAGTTGAACTAACTTTTTCTTTTCTTACAGTGTACAGATCTTTTTGGCACTATCTTTCATTGTCTGAATGGTGGGGGCCGGAAGCAGTAACTTTGCCAGTAAATGAGATTGAAATCTGGAGATTAGTCACCGATCTGGACAAAAAGAAGCAAGCACTAGCTGTTACCTTGTCGCTAATGGGAAGAGCGAGGGAAAGTGCACTGGAGATTCCCACTGGTGATTTGAATGCCGACACCGGTATGTCCGCGCTTCTGGAGAAACTAGATTCTGTGTTTTTAAAAGAAGAAATGGATCGCCAGTATGAGGCGTACATGGAGTTTGATCGTGTCACCAGAGAGTGCGGTGTGTCCATGGTGGACTAGAAAACGCTGCTCAACGCTGCTCAACGCTGCTGCCTGCCAGCTGTCTGATCTACGCTCGGAGCTTCGTGGAGATTATCCTAAATCCTTCTCTTTATTCCTATTCGCATAATATAACTTTCTTATTTTTCACTAGATTACTTAACCTATTGCATAGTATTACTAAACGGAACGATTTATTACTAGCAATCCACCAGCGTAATCACCTAGTGTTAGCCATAGCCTGCTAGCTACCGTCTACTTTCTTTTTTTTTTCCTCTAAACCAACCTTCCTTGTCGATTGAATGGCGGATTTATCCGATGTATGTTATTCTGATCTGTCCTCGCCAGATCGGGAAGCTGTGGAGACGTTGCTGCCCGGCATTCATCGATCCACCGCGAGGTACAGCGTCCCGCACATCACCCTCGCCCCAGGCACCGGCAAGCGACCGAGACATCCAGCCAGCGAGTCCCGTGTGCGTTGCAGTTTTTCGGACGGCGTTCATCAAACACACGGTCAGTCATGTCCGACGATTATCATGTGTAGTAAATGCAACATGTACAGCTTAGCTCTTTCTGTCAGCAGTGAGACTTACACATGTGATAAATGCAGGGATATTGTCAGGCTGACAGAGAGAATCTCAGAATTAGAGACACGCATCCAAACTTTAATTGAGGATAGTGAGAATGAAAGGGCCTTAGATACTGCTTTGGATGCGACTAGCCTAGTAAACACTACACATTCGGTTCCGGTTGTAGAAGCCACGCAGCAGGCTAACTGGGTGACTGTGAGGCGGCATAATGGCAAGAACAAACACCACTCTTCTGTTCCGATTAGAACATCAAACAGGTTCTCCCCACTCAGTGACGCACCCACTGAGAATCCTGTTGAAAGTGCCCTAGTAATTGGCGATTCTATTACACGGAACGTGAAAATAGAGACACCAGCCACCATAGTCACATGTTTGCCGGGGGCCAGAGCACCTGACATCAAAGCAAATTTAAAAGTGCTGGCTAATGCTAAACGTAAATATTCTAAAATCATTATCCACGTCGGCACAAATGATGTTCGACTTCGCCAGTCGGAGATCACTAAAATTAACATTAAAGAGGTGTGTGAACTCGCAAATTCAATGTCAGCAAAAGTAATTTGTTCTGGCCCTCTTCCTGTTCGTCGGAGTGATGAGATAGTTAGCAGGTTATCATCACTCAATGGCTGGCTGTCTAAGTGGTGTGCGCAGAATAATATAGGTTTCATAGACAATTGGAAAAGCTTTTGGGGCAGACCTGATCTGTTGAAAAGAGATGGTATTCATCCCTCCCGGGATGGTTCTGCTCTTCTCTAGAAATTTGGCAAATAGTCTTAGAGCTGAAACATGACAAACCAGGGCCCAGATCAGGACGCAGACAAACTGGCTAAACCGACCGTCTGCTAGCCGCCTCACGTCACAGAACTCAGATAATTCACAGCACATAGAAACACTTTCACCTAGATATTATCACATAGAGACTGTGTCTGTACCTCGAACTAGTAAATACAAAAAACTTCCAAAACCTTTTAAGGGTAAAAATTTAATTGATGTTCAAAAAATGAAAATCACAGATAAATCAGATAAACAAATGATAAAGCTTGGGTTACTGAATATTAGATCTATTTCTTCAAAAGCACTTATTGTAAATGAAATTATCACAGACAATAAACTAGACTTGCTGTGTTTGACAGAAACCTGGCTAAAACCAGACGATTACATTACTTTAAATGAATCTAGTCCTCAAGGTTATGATTATCGACACAATCCTCGACAGAAAGGCAAAGGGGGAGGTGTTGCTGTAATTTATAGTAATATATTCAGAATCATTCAAAAGAATTTCAAATATAATTCCTTTGAAGTGATGGTGCTTTATGTAACATTATGTAAGTTGACATTTGTGCTGGCTACTGTATACAGGCCACCAGGGCACCATACTGACTTTATCAAAGAATTTGCTGAGTTTCTATCAGAGTTAGTACTGGCTGCGGATAAAGTCCTTGTTGTTGGTGATTTTAATATCCATGTAGATAATAATAAAGACGCATTTGGATTGGCATTTGCAGATATTTTAAACTCTATTGGAGTTAAACAACACGTGTCAGGACCCACTCATTGTCGTAATCATACCCTAGATCTAATACTGTCGCATGGAATAGATATTGATGCTGTTGAAATTCTTCAGCAGAGCGATGATATATCAGATCATTATTTAGTCTCGTGTATAATACAATTAGCCAAGGCTACAAAACCACCACCCAGCCATAAATATTGTAGAACAATCACGTCTGCCACTAAAGATTGCTTTATAAATAATCTCCCCGAGCAGTTTCATCGCCTTAGTATACCTGACAACTTAGAAGAACTCGATGCTGCAACAGAAACTATTGGCTCTCTCTTTTCCAGCACATTAGATGCGGTCGCTCCTTTACGTCTAAAGAAGATTAAGGAAACGAATCCAACGCCGTGGTATGATGAGCACACTCGGGCTCTAAAACGAGCTGTTAGAAAAGCTGAACGTAGTTGGAAGAAAACAAAACTAGAAGTTTTTCGCCTTTCGTGGAAAGAAAAAATGATTGAGTACAGAACAGCCATAAGAAATGCTAGATCTACTTATTTTTCAAATCTCTTAATAGAAAACAAACATAATCCTAGGTATTTATTTGACACAGTGGCTAAATTAACTAGAAACAGAGATTCAACTGCTGACGTTTCCATAGAGCACAGCAGTAATGACTTTATGAACTTCTTTACTTGCAAGATTGATAATATTAGAGAGAAAATTATAGACATGCAACCGTCTACAGTTTCTCTTCAGACCGTGCACTGTAGTGTCCCTGAGGTAAAACTAGAATCATTCGCCGCTATAGGAGAGGAAGAATTATCTAAACTTATCAAATCATCAAAATCAACGACATGTATGTTAGACCCAATGCCGACTAAACTACTGAAAGAAATGCTTCCAGAGGTCGTAGGTCCACTTCTTGATATAATTAATTCATCTTTAACACTAGGACACGTGCCAAAAACCTTTAAGCAGGCTATTATCAAACCTCTTATTAAAAAACCTCAACTAGATCCGAGAGATTTAGTAAATTACAGGCCAATGTCGAATCTACCTTTTCTGTCAAAGATACTAGAAAAGGCAGTTTCAACACAACTGTGTTCCTTTTTAGAAAGAAATGGAATCTGTGAGGATTTCCAGTCAGGATTTAGACCATACCATAGTACTGAGACTGCTCTCGTTAGAGTTACAAACGATCTACTCCTATCATCCGATCGTGGCTGTATTTCTCTATTAGTGTTATTAGATCTCAGTGCTGCTTTTGACACTATCGATCATAACATTCTTTTAAAAAGACTTGAAAACTATATTGGCATTAGTGGAATTGCTTTTGGCATGGTTCAAATCATACTTATCTGACCGTTATCAGTCTGTGGTAGTTAATGAAGAGATGTCGTATCGATCACAGGTTAAATATGGGGTACCACAAGGCTCAGTATTAGGACCGTTGCTTTTCACTCTGTACATGCTGCCCTTAGGAGAGATAATTAGGAAGCATGGTGTTAGTTTTCACTGCTACGCTGACGACACTCAGCTCTATATTTCCTCGCGCCCTGACGAAACCTACAAATTCACAAAACTAACAGAATGCATAGCTGACATTAAAAACTGGATGACAAGAAATTTCTTATTATTAAATTCAGAAAAAACTGATTTCCTAATCTTTGGACCAAAAACTTCTTCACGAAAAAACCTTGAATACTCTCTAACACTTGACGGGTGCTCCATTAAACCTTCGTCCTCAGTTAGGAACCTGGGTGTGCTCTTTGATACCAATCTTTCATTTGAAAGTCATGTTTCTAGTATCTGTAAAACCGCCTTCTTCCATCTAAAAAATATATCTAAATTACGACATATGCTCTCAATGACAAATGCGGAACAGTTGGTTCATGCATTCATGACCTCAAGACTAGATTATTGTAACGCTCTACTGGGTGGTTGTTCTGCTCGGCTTTTAAACAAACTACAGTTGGTTCAAAATGCGGCAGCTAGAGTTCTTACTAGAACCAGAAAGTATGACCATATTAGCCCAGTTCTGTCAACATTACATTGGCTCCCTATTAAACATCGTATAGATTTTAAAATCTTGCTACTTACTTATAAAGCTCTAAATGGTTTAGCTCCCCAGTACCTAAGTGAGCTCTTAATGCATTATAGTCCTTCACGTTTATTGCGATCTCAGAATTTAGGCCAGTTAATAATACCCAGAATATCAAAATCAACTGAAGGCGGCAGATCATTTTCCTATTTAGCACCTAAACTCTGGAACAATCTTCCTAGCATTGTTCGGGAAGCAGACACACTCTGTCAGTTTAAATCTAGACTAAAAACACATCTCTTTGCTCTTGCATACACATAACACATTATCAATACATTAACATTTTTCAAATCCGTTAAAGGATTGTTACGCTGCAATAATTAGGTCGGCCGGAACCGAGAACATTTCCTATAACACTAGATATACCTGTACATCAGAACAAGAATGGCATCTACGCTAATATCTGTCTCTCTGCTTATCCTGAGGTTTGCCGGGTGCTGGATCCAGGCCGTATCCAGGTCAGATGGAGAACCTGCGTCTGGACCTGACTACAACGTAGCCCAGGATCCCCGTATCCGCTTACATATATTTATATATAATCGATTTTTAATCTCTATAATAAAAATGTACAATTCAGATTTTGATCTCCATATACATTTACATATATATATCTTCCAAGGGGTTTTTTCCCTCCTAGGACTTTTTTCCCAGTGCTAGCACGCTGGGTTTTTCTCCTAGGGGGTTTTTTCCACCCCTGGAAGTCAGCCGACATTGGCTTAATGTAGCACCATCTTGTATATGTTACATATTACCACGCTTGTTTGTACAGTTTTAACCACTTCCCTTTTTTTTCTGTGCTTCTAATATGTAAAGCTGCTTTGAAACAATTACCAATTGTAAAAGCGCTATATAAATAAATTTGACTTGACTACACTGTCGAGTTTGAACGCAGGTACAACAGGCTACGCAAGTTCAAAATGGAGTTCCCAGATGCCGTGTTAGCCTTCAAACTGCTGGATACGGCCGGACTCAACATAAAAGACAAACAGTTAGCACTCACAGCCTGTCCCAGTGTCTCCTTCGCTGATATGAAGTCAGCTTTGAAAAGAATTTTCGGAGACGTCACATCACCACGCGAGGGCAGCAGTGCGCAGCAGATGAGTAATGACAATGAGTGCACCTATTATACGAGATACAGGCAAAAGAGAAAGGAAATCAAACATTCAACAGAGCCATGCGGTGGCGCAAGGCACGAACCCCCTTGATAAACATCGCAGAAGAACAAGATGTGCAGTTTGTCAGAGCACATTTCACTGGGCAAAGGACTGTCCAATCAAAAGGGAACATGTTAAAGTGACAAAGAATGAAGAGCCAAAAGATGTCTGTCTGACACAGATATCTTCATGGTGGAGGCTTTGGGGTCAGCAGTGATTGACACAGCCTGCACAAGAACAGTGTGTGGAGAAAAATGGCTTTAACAACTACTGCTTTGGTAACGGCATGTTTGAAGAGCGTGTGCGTGGTGATAGAGGAAAAGGAGGAATGTGGGGTCATGGTTACAACAGCGATTCAAACTCGGGCTTTCACAGTGGCCATTTCGTGCACATGAGAGGCCTACTGTTCCGTGCTACGGAGGCAGATATTGCACATTTCCTTGCCCCTTTGAACCCTGTGAGGGTGCACATTGATGTAGGACCTAATGGAAAGTCTACAGGAGAGGCAGATGTTGAGTTCAGATCTCATGAAGATGCTGTGTCTGCCATGTCAAAAGACAAGAATCATATGCAGCATCGTTACATTGAGCTTTTCCTGAATTCAACTTCAAGTAGGCCATCTGAAATGGGCTGTGGAGGAGGTTTCTATGGCAACTCTGGTGGCATGGGCTCTCGAGGAAGTTTTAACTGCAGAGACAATAAACTGGAGTGGCAGTCTTTTTAGCTAAACATTAACATCATCCAAAAATCAAATTATATCCGGCTGAAATAGTTTGAAATCACTTGTAGCTACCCTACCTGATTGAGAGACAAAAATCCAGTCTTTCACGCGATCTGCCTGTGTCCGTTTGAGTCTTTTCAAATAGCGTTGGCTGGAAGAAGCGCGCCGCAGTGTTTTCATTGAGTTCTAGGACATGAGCTGTTGGCACAACTTGCATCATATGTTTTTTTGATCATCTTTTACCATTTCAAAGTGCATCCAATTGTACACCTTAATACAATTAAATACAAATGTTTACCTGCCGTAAAGATGCTCATCTGTCGGTCACGGATCATGGAAGTGAAACTTAAATGGGTCACAGGTTGGATTTATTCACGCACATTAAAAATATTTATTAAAAGCTTCTTTCTTTTCACATTTTTATTTATAGTATTAACATAATAGGCTGTATATTAACCTAATTGGAAAGAACCGGTAGGTCTATGTAAAATCAGATATTGAGCGCCCCCATATCTCGTCTCATAACACCTCTGCAACAATTCGACTGAGAGATTGGTAGTCGAATCAGGCTCCTCCTATCGAAGATTCGAATCGTCGACTCTTCAGGGTCATCCCTACAGCAAACATACCAATGCTTTTAAGCAAGGCCTCACTGAAAAGGGCAAGTGCCGTGTTAGACATTGCACATGATAAAGCAACAATGTTCCAACAGCCTGTTAAACTTGAACTGACATCTTCTGGACATTATTGTGTGAACCTGAGAGATGAGAACAATAAGGAGACTCAAAGCGAAGAGGAGATTCTCATTGTTAGAGAGAACATGACCACAAAAGAAAAAGAAAAAATTCTTTGGAAACTACACAGAAAGTTTGGACACGCCTCAGTTGACAGGTTGCAGAAGTTACTCACCTGCTCAGGCACTCAAGACAAAGAAAGCGGCACTATTCTTCAAAACATTGTAATGAACTATGAGACGTGTACCAGGTACAGTAAGCCAAAACACAAGCCAATAGTTGTTCTACCTATGGCCTCAGATTACAACGAAACTGTGGCTATTGACTTACATGAGCTTGACCACAATGCGTGGTATTTGCATGCTATTGACCACTTTACCCGCTTCAGCGCTGGGAGTATTGTCACAACAAAAAATCCCAAAGAGATTGTGAAGCAGTTTATTCACTGTTGGATCAGTGTTCATGGTCCTCCGCTCAGGCTGTTTAGTGACAATGGAGGTGAATTAACGAAGAAATAAAGGGCATGGCTGAAAAGTTCAACATTGAGATCAAAACAACTGCAGCTTACAGTCCATGGAGTCCATAATCAAACTTGTGGTGTACAGTGATTCCTCTATGGGAAACCTCTCTGATGGAGGCACACAGGGTGGACATCTCATCATGCTTATGGGTAAAAATGGAAAATTCTCACCCATATCCTGGCAGTCCAAGCGCAGAATACTCCAAGGATCGTGCGGAGTACATTAGCAGGAGAGACTCTGGCCCTTGCAGATGGGATTGATAGTGCAGTTTTTCTAGCTATTCTCTTCTCAGAAATCACCACTGGGGACTGTTCGTCCAAAGCTGTGCCCATTGTATGTGTTACAGACAATCATTCTCTTCTCGACGCAGTTAAATCCACAAAATCTGTCACAGAAAAAAGACTGTGCCTTGACTATTCAGCAGGTTGTGTGGTCCGCCACCAAAGAGCAGCTGGCTAACTGCTTGACCAAAAAGGGGGCATCAGCACTTGGACTACTTGGGGCACTCAGTGAAGGTGTTTGTCAACTTAAAATTTGAAAGAACTGTGCAATACTTTGCCTCTTTTGTGTTTAACTAACATATACATTTCTTTGTTTACCTGTTCTGAAAAGTAATGTTTACAAGCTGCATTCTTAAAGCACTTTTCTTTAAAGAAAAAAGGGGAAATTGTTAAGTTATGTTTTCCCTTGTACATACAAGGTTTTGTGAGTAACGCAATGTTTGGAGTGTTCTGGGAGTTTGCGCAATATCTGCTGGCCACTGTGTGTGTAACTGGTGGGCAAACGTGATGGCAATAAAAGTTAACGCTTAAAACAAGTCTGTTCATTGAATCAACACCCCTACACACAAACACACACACACCTCTCTGCCTCTCTTTTTCACACACACACTCCTCTCTGACCATCTATCTCTCCCTCACTTTGCCTCTATCTCTTTAACTACCCTGTTTCCATCTCTCTGTTTTATCACTCTCTCCCTATCAAAAGGTGGAGGCGGCGGCTGCCGGCGTGGCTAGTCAGCATGGCTGCAGCAGGTAAACAAAGTAGTTTGCACAAGCTCACGCGCTGGCACGCTATAAAACTTTCTCCGCCTAACGGATGCTCGGTTGAGGATTGTAGTCTAGCGGTGGGTGAGATTGTCGGATATGACAGTATTAAATCGGCTTCTAGGATGAATAGTGCAGTTGTGATTTTTTTTAGACAGTGTGGACAAAGTTAATCAGTTACTTGAGAGTGTTGTGATTCAAGACACATACACACCAGTTTTGTCTCTAGTAAACCCTGCCAAAAAAGTTATTTCGAATTTACCCCCATTTATGAAAAATGAGCTTTTGGAAAAAGAACTAGGGAGATATGGAAAACTAGTAACTCCGATAAAGATGATCCCTATCAGCTGTAAATCTCTTCATCTTAAACACGTTGTGTCTTTTAGGAGACATGTACACATGATTCTCAAAAAGAGCGACAAAGAGTTAAACTTAGTGTTTAAGTTTAAGGTTGATGACTTTGATTACACCATGCATGTAACATCAGAGACGATGAAATGCTTTGGGTGCGGAATTGTTGGTCACGTGATTCGCTCGTGCCCAGAGGGAGCAGGTGAGATGCGGGCTGTAGTGGATCTGCCGCCCGTTCCGGCCGAAAGAGAAGCCTCTTTACCCGGCGAACCACAGAGAACTGTGCAGGAAGAAAACCGAGATGATAGTGATCAGGAGAATGAGCAGACAGAAAGTGTAGTGAGTGATCAAAACGCACAAGATGTTTTAAAAGAGAATCAAAATGTTTTGACAGTGTTGTTTAATGAGGAAGATGCTTTGTTGGATGCTGAAATTTCTAAACTGTCAACCAAGAGAAAAAATCCAGAAAATAAATCAAACACTGAACAAGTTACAAAAGTGTCAAAAATGAATCCTATGAGCATCTCTTCTCAGTCAGATGATGTGTTGATGAACATGCAAGAGTCTGAAAGTGTATTTAGTGGAGACACACAGATGAATGTGGAGAGTGCTTACTCTTTCACCAAAATTCAGTCCTTTTTACAAAGAACCAAAGGTTTGAGATCAGTGAAAATTGATGAGTTTTTCCCAGATTTAAAGTTGTTCATTGACTCAGTCAAATTTTTCATGAAAAATAAAGAAAACTCCGGCCAACTGACCTTTACAGACCAGCAAAATTTTTGGTTTTAAAAAAATTGATGATAAAAGCGAGAGCACAATTAGCTAATGATGGTTAAGTGGCTTTTTGTTTTTGTTTTTCTTTGTTTGTGTTAACCTCTCTGTTCTGTTTAAATGCAACCTAACATTTACTATGTGTGACATAATATTGGGTTCTTTAAACGTTAATGGTGCCAGAGGATGTGAAGAGAGTTTCCCTCTTCAGCTTGTTTAAAGTTAAAAAAACTGAATGTAATTTTTTTACAAGAAACCCATAGCACAGCTGAAAATGAAACCATGTGGAAGAAAGATTGGGATGGGGAAGTTTTTCTCAGTCATAAGTGTAGCAACAGTGGTGGAGTGGGTATCTTGTTTTCTAAAGATTTTTTACCCATCTCTTGTGTTACTGAGGAAATCATTCCAGGTCGCTTGTTAAAAATACAAGCTGTATTTGAAAGTGTAAAAATTACTTTCATAAATGTTTATGCTCCTACTGTAGGCCCAGAAAGAGTGTTTTTTTAAACACTCTAAATGATGTAATAAGAAACTGTAGTGCTGAGGGATACATGTTCCTGGGTGATTTTAACTGCACTGAGAACGCAGCTCTAGATAGAAACCACCCAGAACCACATGGAGCTAGTAAGAAGTGTCTTGTAAAAGTAATTGAGATGAATGATTTATGTGATGTTTGGAGATTTTTGCACACCACTCAGCGGCAGTATACTTGGTCTCATATTAAAGATAATTTTATGTCTTTGGCAAGGCTTGATAGAGTTTACTGTTTCAAACATCAGAGTAATGTACTAAAAGGGTGTTCAATACACCCAGTTGGTATTTCAGATCATTGCCTCGTACAAGTTGCTATTTTTGTTAAGGATGTGAAATGTAAAAGTGCCTATTGGCATTTTAATGTATCCTTGCTTTCTGATCATGCTTTTACAGATACTTTTAAGTATTTCTGGAATAGATACACAAAAGAAAAATCTGAGTACACTTCATTACAACAGTGGTGAGACATAGGGAAGGTCAATATAAAACAGCTATGCTTACAGTATACTCTCAATGTCACAAAGGACATGACTAGATCCATGAAAGCTTTGGAGAGTGAAATAGTGAAGCTGCAAGATTTGGCAGACTAAACAAGAGAAGGAGAACATTTTAAAGCTCTAAAAAGGAAAAAGTCAGCTCTGTCTAACCTGTTGGGTTTCTCTGGTCAAGGTGCTCTGGTTCGCTCACGTCATCAAAATATTGCCAAAATGAATGCATCTTCTCATTTTTTTTTTTTGGCCTTGAACGAAAAAATGGACAAAGCAGACTCTCTGCGGTCTGCCAGTACTGGACAATTGCTGCAGGAGTCTGTGGACATCCGTAAATCTGTAGTTGATTTTTATTGGAAGCTCTTAAAGAGTGAGTTCCCATAGAGACCAGAGGTGGCGCAGTCTTTCTATGAGGGATTACCTAAGGTTTCCGAAGAGGCCAACATGGAGCTGGATGCACCGATCTCTGCTGATGAATTATACTCTGCGTTGCAGAGTCTAGAAAGTGGTAAATCTCCGGGCATGGATGGAATTCCTGTGGATTTTTATAAAGCTTTCTGGCCTGTGATTGGCAAAGACTTGTTGTTTGTTCTCAGAGACAGTTTAGAAAAAGGACATTTACCTTTGAGTTGCAGGAGAGCAATCCTCACCCTTCTCCCTAAAAAAGGGTATTTACAGGAGATAAAGAACTGGAGGCCGGTTGCTCTGCTTTGCACAGATTACAAACTTTTGTCGAAGGTGTTGGCAATGAGACTGAAAATGTTATGCAGCATGTTATTCATGTTGACCAGACTTATTGCATACCCAATAGGTTGATAACTGACAATGTTATTTTAATTTGTGAAGTTTTGGACCTCTCCAATTCATTGGGTTGCGAAATTTGCCTGATATCAATTGACCAAGAAAAGGCATTTGACAGAGTCGAACACCAGTATTTGTGGCAAACGTTAGATGTGTTTGGGTTCAGCTCTGGCCTAATAAAAATTATTCAAGTCTTGTATAGTGACATTGAGAGTATTGTAAAGATCAAAGGTGGTTTAAGTGCTCCTTTTAAAGTTCATAGGGGGGGTCAGACAAGGATGTTCATTATCTGGCATGCTGTACTCCTTACTCCTGCACAAATTAAAAGAATCTCTTGTTGGTGTAAAACTTCCTGGATGTGAAACCTTTTTTAAATTATCTGCTTATGCAGATGATGTTGTTGTCAACAACAAACTTGTTTTACCTGCCGGTTTAATTTGGAACAAGGGTGGTTTTAAATATATTGGTGTTTATCTTGGAGATGATTCTTTTTTGTGTAAAAACTGGGACAATGTTTTAGAAAAAGTTGAAGGACGTCTTAAAAAATGGAAATGGATCTTGCCACACATGTCTTTTAGGGGTCGAACACTAGTGATCAACAATTTAGTGTCATCAATGTTGTGGCACCGATTATCATGTGTAGACCCTCCAGCACAACTGCTGGCTAAGATACAAGCAGTTTTGGTGGACTTTTCCTGGGACCGGCTGCACTGGGTCCCACAGAGTGTACTGTTTTTGCCAAAAGAGGAAGGAGGGCAGGGGCTCATTCATCTCGCCAGTAGGGGCGCCGCTTTCCGACTTCAGTTCATCCAGAATCTTCTTGTTGGGCCCGTAGACCTTGTCTGGAGACCCTTAGCCAGAAACATATTGATCCGAGGCGGGAATTTGGGTCTTGCTGAGCCTTTGTTTTTAATGGATTTGAGTGCTAAAAAACTGTGTAACCTCCCGAAGTTTTACCATGGACTGTTCACTGTGTGGGGGATGTTCCATAAAAAGAGAGTGGCAAGCTGTGAGTCCTTGTCATGGCTGTTGAAAGAGCCAGTGGTGAATGGTACTCGTTTCAACGTAGAACACATAACAGGACCTTTTGTGATGCAGTCATTCTGTGTAGCTGGGATTGTTACATTGAGACATGTGGTTGATCTGTGTGGACCAAATTTGATCAACACTGCAGCCCTAGCCTCTCATGTTGGAGTTAGATCGATTAGGATCATGAATCAAGTGCGAACTCACAAAGACTGAATTATCCTTGCTAAAAGAATACAGTAATGGACAATGTCAACCAGTTGATGATGATTCTTTTCCAGCATTGACTCTATCTCCTGATTTTAAAGACTGTACTGGTGAATTGTTGGAGTCCAGAGAGACTCTTACAAATGAATTTGAAGACATGGGAGGAATTATGTATAAAATGTTTGTAAAAATTGTAAATAAAGTAAAACTAAGTGGTCGGGCTGACACTCCTTGGAGAGCCCATCTGGGGCTTGACAATGAGGTCAGACCAGTATGGAGAGCGATTTATAAACCACCGTTGACCAAAAGAGTAGGGGATTTACAGTGGAGAATCCTACACGGTAGTGTGGCTGTCAATGCTTTCATTTCCATCATTAATCCTAATGTAAGTGGAGAGTGCCCTTTTTGTTTGCAGAGGGAAACAGTTTATCACTGCTTTTTGGATTGTAGCAGATTGTGTCTTTTTTTTTTCATTTGTTGCAACAAATGTTTATGATGTTTGGAGAGGAATTTTCTAAGAATTTATTTATTCTTGGTTTTAGTTATAGTCAGAAAAGGAGAGTGAAAATGTCAATTGTTTAACTTTGTACTTGGTGAAGCAAAAATGGCTATCTATCTCAGTAGAAGAAATAAGATTGAAGAGTCTTAGACTTTGACATAAACACTGTATTTGTTAGAATGGTGAAAGCTAGATTAAAAGTTGATTTTGATTTTTACAGTACCACAAATAATGTAGAGGAGTTCATAAACATTTGGTGTCTTAAAATGTTTTATGTTCTGTTGCGGAAAATGTCTTGTTTTTTGGGACTGTTCTGAGTTAAATCATGCTCTTTTTTTTGTTTTGGAAATTAATTTCTTTTTGTTGTAGAGAACTCATGTTTTGAAAAATAAAGAGGTTTTGAAATCTTAAATCTCTCTCTCTCCCTCTATATCTGTATCTAACTCTCTCCCTTTCTCTTTCATCTATCTCACTTTATCTATCCATCACTATCTCTCTCTGTATCTTTCTCTCTATCTATATCCCCCTCTCTCTCTTTATCTATCTCTTCCTGTCTCTCCATCTCTCATTCTATCTATATATCTATCTATCTATCTCACTCAGTGGTAGTCTTATGTCATTAATATTGTGTTTAATTTGTTCTATGTCCTAGGGATATGCCACTGCAGCTGACCTTGAGAGTTCACTCTCTATACCTGCATCTCCTCATCTGATACTTCTTGGTAAGTTGGTTTTAGATAGGACAGTTGGCTTTAGTTTTGTATGTAGTGGATTCAATGGTATCAAACTATACTGTATTGAAAATGAAAACTAAAACAGAAATTTGACAGTTAAAACATTTCTGTTTCAGGAGAAACTTGATGCTCAGCCTTGAGGGCCAAATCGTTTGTGAAGGGATCCAGTCCACCTTTGTGACAGGGCTGGTGTCTTTTTTTTTTTTCCCTGTTTTTACATCTTTAACCTACAGTACCAAGAGGAGGCAGCCTGCATGCTTGAATTCTTCCAGAGGTAAGATATTGTCTGCTAACACCCGCATTTTTTCTGGCCTAGCTGTGGCTCAAGCATGGTTTCAACAGGTCTGGTGATGGGATCTAGCAATTAATTTTGATTTAGAAAGTTTTAGTGCAGCTTAACATATTCACAGAGGCAAGAAGATAGTGCATGTTGAGGATAGCTCATATACATGTGTTGTCTTTGTTGTGCTGTTAGTCTGTGTGAATTACTAGATTTTTAACCAGTGTATAATTTTTCAGATGCTTTGTGGGTATAAACCCAGAAAAGGGGACAAAGGCTGCAAAGGGAAAAAAAAAGAACTGTCAATTCACACGTTGCCAGCCTCTTGCGCAAACTCATCGACTTTCAGTGGGATTTCATTTGAAAATAGTGAGTAAGATGTATACACTACACATATGTTAAAACAGCAATTACTCAGGAGGCTGGGGAAATTCATTCTAATGTTCATTCTCAACTGCCTTTCAAAGTTAGAATGCTGAACTCCTCTTCCATGCTCTTTTGCCATTGTTTTTTTGTTCTTTCAATGAATTGTACTCATCACAGTTTGTATTATTTTATGTTATTCTGTCTGTTTTGTGCTCTGTTTCTAAAATTAGCTTTTGTTAGGTCAAGCCATTTGATATAATATTGGATTAAAAATGTGAAATTATGGAACTCATCTCTCTCTCTCTCTCTCTTTCCTTCCTTCCGGTTTGAAGTGGGAGAGGTGTCACGGTGAGGGGGGAAGTTTATGGACTTTTCTTTTCTTTCAAGTGGGACATGAAAACAATTTCAGCATCCCGGATGAATAAGGCCGTGGTGGGTTTTTTTGAAGGAGGAACAAATGGTGAATCGGTTGGTAGAGAGCGGCATTGTGGTAAGTGGAGCTTTTGTTATTGTTCAACATTTAGTATCTCCAACTGTAAAGGTAATAATTTCAAATGTGCCACCATTTATTCCGGATGAGGATATACAGCATGAGCTATCTAGGTATGGAAAGATTGCGAGTGGAATTAAGATGGTGCCACTTGTAAACATGAATCCTTGAAGCACGTGTTGTCCTTCAGACGGTAGGTGTTTATGTTTTTGAATGCTCTGAGTTTAAACGTGTCCTTCCGTTGCGTGTACGAAGGAAAGTCGTACATGTTGTATGCAAATACTGGAGAATTGCGATGTTTTGAATGCGGTTCTGTAGGACATGTAAGATTGTCTTGCCCACAAAGGGAAGAAGTGGTAAATGAGACAGGTCAGAGTAAGGATTTGAATGGTAGTGTGGAGGAAATTATTGTGAAAGAAGGAGTGGAAACTGAGGATCAAAATAAGGAGAATGAAAAGGATCAAGGCAGTGTCGGAATTGAGGGTGAAACTAATGGTACTGTGTCGAGGGCAGTAGAGGATATTAATAGTGAGATACAGGTGTTTGAAGAGAAGTTGAGGACAGAAACTAAAAGGAAAGAGCAAAGAGGAAAGGTGGAAAGTGGTGAAGAAGTGATGTTAGTTTATGGGGATCAGTCTAGTGTTGCAGGGATAGTGATTTTGGAGGAAAATCAATCTGGAGAAATGGTTGATAAGGGAGGAAAGGAGGAAAGTGAGGATGATGCATTGTCAGATATATCAGATGTCAAAATTATCTCAGGTGGGATGTGAACAGGTTTATTCTTTGGAAGAAATAGAAGTAGCAGAAGTGAAGGATTACTTCGCTGATACTAAGAAATTTGAATGTTCTGTTTTATACTGGATGAAACGAGTTGGAGAAGACAAACTAAGTAAGAAGAAGAGGTTCCGTTTGAAAAAGTTTGCCACGAAAATAAGGGGAAAACCCCAAAGAAAAGGAAATTTAACTAAACTGGATGATGATTTATAATTCACTAAGGGTGTCTCCATTTCTTCTTCTTTTACTGTCTCTCTTTTCCCTCTTTTGGAATATTTTTATGGAGGTTGTAAGAGTAGGATCCTTAAACATAAATGGGGGAAGAGATAGGGTTAAAAGAGCAATGATTTCTGAATTTATTAAATTAAATAATGTTAAAGTAATTTTCTTACAAGAAACACATTAATGAATAATAATAATTAAGTTAAGTGGTATAGATGGTGGGAAGGGGAGTGTAAATTAAGCCATGGGACAAATTTTAGTATGGGTGTTGCAATTCTCTTCTCGAAATCTTTGGCTTTAAAAATTGTGTCAACAATAGAGAAAAAGGTATTTTATTGGTCATAGCAGAAATTAAAAGTGTTAAATTTTCTTTTCATTAATATATACGCTCTGAATATAGTGAAATAACATTTCAGAAGTTAAATGATGCAATAAAGTAATATGATGATAATTATTGTGTTGTAGTATGAGGTGACTGGAATTGCACAACTAATTTTTTACTGGATAGGAATGTCAAGTCAAGTCAAGTCAAATTTATTTATATAGCGCTTTTACAATTGTTAATTGTTTCAAAGCAGCTTTACATATTAGAAGCACAGAAAAAAGGGAAGTGGTTAAAAATAAGATGTACAAACAAGCGTGGTAATATGTAACATATACAAGACGGTGCTACATTAAACCAATGTCGGCTGACTCCCAGGGGTGGAAAAAAAACCCTAGGAGAAAAACCCAGCGTGCTAACACTGGGAAAAAAGTCCTAGGAGGGAAAAAACCCCTTTGAAGATATATATAATATATGTAAATGGTTATGGAGATCAAAATCTGAATTATACATTTTTATTATAGAGATTAAAAATAGATTATATATAAATATATGTAAGAGGATACGGGGATTAAAAATCTGAATTACAGATGCAGCCAGAACTGGATCTGTAGGCCCATTGTCTCCTGGGCTACGTTGTAGTCAGGTCCAGACACAGGTTCTCCATCTGATCTGGATACGGCCTGGATCCAGCACCCGGCAAACCTCAGGATAAGCAGAGAGACAGATATTAGCGTAGATGCCATTCTTATTCTGATGTACAGGTATATCTAGTGTTATAGGAAATGTTCTCGCTTCCGGCCGACCTAATTATTGCAGCGTAACAATCCTTTAACGGATTTGAAAAATGTTAATGTATTGATAATGTGTTATGTGTATGCAAGAGCAAAGAGATGTGTTTTTAGTCTAGATTTAAACTGACAGAGTGTGTCTGCTTCCCGAAAAATGCTAGGAAGATTGTTCCAGAGTTTAGGTGCTAAATAGGAAAAGGATCTGCCGCCTTCAGTTGATTTTGATATTCTGGGTATTATCAACTGGCCTGAATTCTGAGATCGCAATAAACGTGAAGGACTATAATGCATTAAGAGCTCACTTAGGTACTGGGGAGCTAAACCATTTAGAGCTTTATAAGTAAGTAGCAAGATTTTAAAATCTATACAATGTTTAATAGGGAGCCAATGTAATGTTGACAGAACTGGGCTAATATGGCCATACTTTCTGGTTCTAGTAAGAACTCTAGCTGCCGCATTTTGGACCAACTGTAGTCTGTTTAAAAGCCGAGCAGAACAACCACCCAGTAGAGCGTTACAATAATCTAGTCTTGAGGTCATGAATGCATGAACCAACTGTTCCGCATGTCATTGAGAGCATGTGTCGTAATTTAGATATATTTTTTAGATGGAAGAAGGCGGTTTTACAGATACTAGAAACATGACTTTCAAATGAAAGATTGGTATCAAAGAGCACACCCAGGTTCCTAACTGAGGACAAAGGTTTAATGGAGCACCCGTCAAGTGTTAGAGAGTATTCAAGGTTTTTTCGTGAGGAAATTTTTGGTCCAAAGATTAGGATATCAGTTTTTTCTGAATTTAATAATAAGAAATTTCTTGTCATCCAGTTTTTAATGTCAGCTATGCATTCTGTTAGTTTTGTGAATTTGTAGGTTTCGTCAGGGCGCGAGGAAATATAGAGCTGAGTATCGTCAGCGTAGCAGTGAAAACTAACACCATGCTTCCTAATTATCTCTCCTAAGGGCAGCATGTACAGAGTGAAAAGCAACGGTCCTAGTACTGAGCCTTGTGGTACTCCATATTGAACCTGTGATCGATACGACATCTCTTCATGAACTACTACAGACTGATAACGGTCAGATAAGTAAGATTTGAACCATGCCAAAGCAATTCCACTAATGCCAATATAGTTTTCAAGTCTTTTTAAAAGAATGGTATGATTGATAGTGTCAAAAGCAGCACTGAGATCTAATAACACTAATAGAGAAATACAGCCACGATCGGATGATAGGAGTAGATCGTTTGTAACTCTAATGAGAGCAGTCTCAGTACTATGGTATGGTCTAAATCCTGACTGGAAATCCTCACAGATTCCATTTCTTTCTAAAAAGGAGCACAGTTGTGTTGAAACTGCCCTTTCTAGTATCTTTGACAGAAAAGGTAGATTCGATATTGGCCTGTAATTTACTAAATCTCTCGGATCTAGTTGAGGTTTTTTAATAAGAGGTTTAATAATAGCCTGCTTAAAGGTTTTTGGCAAGTATCCTAGTGTTAAGGATGAATTAATTATATCAAGAAGTGGACCTACGACCTCTGGAAGCATTTCTTTCAGTAGTTTAGTCGGCATTGGGTCTAGCATACATGTCTTTGATTTTGATGATTTGATAAGTTTAGATAATTCTTCCTCTCCTATAGCGGTGAATGATTCTAGTTTTACCTCAGGGACACTACAGTGCACTGTCTGAAGCGAAACTGTAGACGGTTGCATGTTTTTAATTTTCTCTCTAATATTATCAATCTTGCAAGTAAAGAAGTTCATAAATTCATTACTGCTGTGCTCTATGGAAACGTCAGCAGTTGAATCTCTGTTTCTAGTTAATTTAGCCACTGTGTCAAATAAATACTATTAAGATACTATTTTCTATTAAGAGATTTGAAAAATAAGTAGATCTAGCATTTCTTATAGCCGTTCTGTACTCAATAATTTTTTCTTTCCACGAAAGGCGAAAAACTTCTAGTTTTGTTTTCTTCCAACTACGTTCAGCTTTTCTAACAGCTCGTTTTAGAGCCCGAGTGTGCTCATCATACCACGCCGTTGGATTAGTTTCCTTAATCTTCTTTAGACGTAAAGGAGGGACTGCATCTAATGTGCTGGAAAAGAGAGAGACAATAGTTTCCAATGGTGAGGAGCCTCACTCAAAATCCAGTAAGGTATTATTTGATGTCACAAAGAATTTTAATTTAGAGGATGTGTGGAGAAGTAGGAATAAGTTTGTAAAACAATATACCTGGATAAAGATATTAGATTCTGTTATGACAAGAGCTAGATTGGACAGGTTGTATATAAGTAAATCAGAAATGAATAGAGTTATTAATACTAATATTTTACCGAATGGCTTTTCAGACCATCATATGGTGACTTTAGACTATAATATTGTAAAAGTGTCAAGATCTACATTTTATTGGCATTTTAATGTAAAATTGTTGCAAGACAAGGATTTTTTTTTTTGAGAAATTTTGTATTTTTTGGGAAATTTGGAGACAGAGAAAAATGAATTTTGAAAATATGACTCAGTAGTGGGAAGTGGGAAAAGCACAGATCAAAGTTTTTTGTCAACAATTTTCTTATAATGTTACTGCTGCAGTGAAGAGAACAGTGAAAAATTTGGAGATTGAGATTAATGAAATGGAAAAAAAATGATTGATGATAATGGGTCAATGAATATTGTAAAAAAGAAAAAAATGGAGCTGAAGTCATTGTTGGAACAAAGAGTTAAAGGTGCACTAGTTAGAGCTAGAATCTCTTCAGTTAAGGAAATGGATGGTCCGTGTAACGCTTCACAATTCAATCTTCAGACCATGCAATGCAAATGCAAAAATGAAAAATTGAAACCAGACGTTCATTTTTCTTGTTTTTCAGTTACATCATCAATGGATATTTGCCATTTTCCCCCTTTTTTCAATTTCACTTTTGCAAAATGATGACTTAAAAAACAATCATTTGAATAAATGAAATTAACTGATTTTCTTTTTTTCCATTTTTTTGTCTTGCAATTTGCGCCATGGGCTGTACCATTAGCACGGGGGTGTGGCCGCGGACTGCTGTCATCTCACTGATGTAACTTCTTTATTTATGCTGCATGCATGTTGAGGAGTAGTTGAAAAGACTGAATACACAGGATCATCTTTTCACTCTATCATTTTTATTATTAATATACTAGTAACTGTTCTAAATATAAGGTAGTGTTGACTGGCCATCGCGGGCTGCTGGGAAAAGTGAGATCCCGGTGGCTTGGCTGACTTGGCACATATTGTCTAGTTTGTTTGTATTTACTTATTCGTTATTACTTTATTTTATTAATATACATCATGCCCTTGGTAAGCGGGTGCATTTTACTTGGTAGGCTACAGTACAATCACGAGATCCCAGTTCATTTTCAGAGGGCAGGCTTGCAGGTCCTTCACGTCAATATATGAAAGATAAAAATACTACCAAGCGAAAATATACATTAAAAAAAAATTGAGCATCATTTTAAAAATTGTTAGGTTTTAGCTCTCATTTTATAGGCTAGCTATAGCGCTGTCAAGATAGGCTTATACGATTTATATCGGTTCATTATCAAATGCTGGATTCTCGCAGTAATCCTTTGGGTACACCACAGGCAACAAATAACACCGAATAAGTCAATAAATAAATACAAACAAGATGAGCAGTGCAACATCAAAGTATTTGTATTTATTTATTAAAATAATGGAAAATAAATCAGTGCTCCTGACTTGCAGCATAGATATATTTGATTTGCCTCATCTCCGGTGAACCGCCTCTACTGTAATGAACAGAGTTAATAACTGTGCTGGATTTAAGGTTATTTTAAGCGAATGAGAAGCGTGTGAAATGCGGAAGCTCAAGCGGTTGCCGTGCTAAAGAAAACATCTGCATTTTTACTGTACAAATATTGTATTACAAAAAAAAGGGAAAAACTTAATGTTTTGTATATTTTTTATAAATGTTTTGTATATTTTTGCTTGGTAGTCTTTTTTATCTTTCATATATTGACATGAAGGATCTTGGCAAGCGCTGCTGCTCGAGCTGCCCTCCATCAGCCTATCCCTCTGAAAATGAACTGGGATCTCGTGGTTGTACTGTAGCCTACCAAGTAAAAATGCACCCCCTGACAAAGGGTATTGTATATTAATAAAATAAAGTAATAACTAATAAGTAATTGTAAATTCAAACAAGCTGGGCAACGTGCCAAATCAGCCAACCCACCGCGATTTTACTTTTCCCAGCTCGCGATGGCCTGTTGGACTGTCTATATTAAGCACAGTTATTATATTAATAATTAAAAATGATAGCACTTCGGGTGAAAAAGGTCATCCTCCATTCTTTTAAACTGCTCCTCAACATGCAGTGTAAAGAAAGCAGGTACATCATTGAGATGACGGCAGTCCGCAGCCACACCCCGTGCTAATGGTACAGCCCACGGCGCAAATTACAAGACAGAAAATGGAAAAGTAGAAAATCGGTTAATTTCTTTTATTCAAATGATTGTTTTTTAAGTCATCATTTTGCAAAAGTGAAATTGAAAAAAGGGAGGAAAAATGGCAAATATCCATTTATGATGTAACCGAAAAAAAGGAAAAATGAACGTCTAGTTTCAATTTTTCATTTTTGCATTTCCATTGTATGGTCTGAAAATTGAATTGTGAAGCGTTACACGGACCATGGATGCTCCAACTGCTTATTTTTTTGAACATGAATGGAAAGAAGCACAAAAGAAATGTATCCTGCATCTTAACACTCTGAGGTCTGAAAACGCACCGGCGCATACCCTCCTCGCATACTGTGTTTCTTGGCAAAAAGTGTCTTACAAAAACTAAATCAATATATTGTTTTATATGAAGGAGTAGGCAGCATAATTTTTACATAATTTTGAAGCAAAAACTCTAGTTTACAACCTACAATACCCAAAAGTCTTGTGAACACAGATTTACTATACTTTTTTTGGCCTTATTTCAGTGACTTAAGTTTTTTGTTTTTTCAATAACCACGCATAAATGTTATTCCTTCAAAAACACAAACATGTACATACATGTTCCTCACATATTATTGTAGCCTAGTTTGTGCTGAATACAGTGTAATGACACTTTTTCCATTAATATGTTTATGAACAAATGAAAAAAGCACAAATGTCAGGGCATGTCAAAACTTCTCCAAGCCCCAAATCAGCCTCAGACTCCAGAGGGTTAAAAGAAATGATGGATCAATTACTTCAGTTCCAATAGAAATGAGAATGATTGGGATTGAATTTTATAAAGATCTGTTTGGAAATATAGACTGTGATATTGGATCTATGGACCAGTTCTTAAGAGACCTTCCTAAATTAAGGCCTAAGGAAAAAGAAGAACTGGACAAAATGATCTCTTTTGATGAACTTTCAAATGCTGTACAACAGCTTTCTACAGGAAAGTCACCAGGAGTTGATGGGTTACCATCAGAATTTCATAAAGCCTTTTGGGGTGTTTTAGGAAAAGATTTGTATGATGTGTTTTGTAAGTGTTTTGAAAGAGGATGTTTACCAAAAACCTGCCAGAGAGCTGTGTTGTCACTTTTACCAAAAAATGGAGACCTAGGGTGGTTAAAAAATTGCTTTAATGTGTTTAGACTATAAAATACTGTCAAAGTGTTTAGCCAACAGATTAAAGAATTTTTTGCATGTTGTGGTAGAAAGAGAACATACTAACTGCATTCCTGGGCGTACAATAATGGACAATTTGTTTCTTATGACAGATATGATGGATATGTCTATTAGTAATAATCTTGATGTGGGTTTTTATCTATTGATCAAGAAAAAGCTTTTGACCGGGTAGGTCATGAATACCTTTTTAATGTTTTAAAAGCTTTTGGATTTGGGGAGAATGTGATTTCTTGGATAAAAATACTTTATGAAGATGCTTCAGTTATGCTTAAGATAGGGGGTGGCCTGAGTTGTACTATCCCTGTTAAAAGAGGAATACGTCAGGGATGTCCTCTATCAGGGTAACTTTATAGTTTAGCTATAGAACCTTTTTTATGTAAGCTGAGAACTGAATTAAAAGGTTTATTGATACCTGGTGCTATTTCAAGACAAAGATTTTCCGTCTCTGCTTATGCAGATGATGTAACCGTTTTTATCACTACTCCAAATGATGTTCAGGTACTTTGTAAAAATTTAAACCTGTATGAGAAATGTTCTTCAGCTAAAGTAAACTGGGCAAAGTGTGAAGGGTTTGTTGTGGGTTCTTGGGATGAAAAGGGGATACCTAAACTTCCTGAAGGATTGAAATGGGGGAGGGAAGGTATGAAAGTGTTGGGGGTGTATCTGGGCTCTGATAAGTATAAAGAAAAGAACTGGGAAGGTCTGCTTGAAAAGGTTGTTGCCAAGTTGTCTAAATGTAATTGGCTATTACCCGAATTATCTTATAGACGCAGAGTTTTAATTATAAATAACTTGACTGCCTCTATGTTATGGCACAGACTGAATGTACTTGAGCCAACAGATGAAAGTATAAAGCATATTCAGAGGAAACTGGTGGACTTCTTCTGATCTGGTCAAAAATGGATTCCTGGGCCTGCACTCTACTTACCAGTGAATGAAGGAGGGAAAAGCCTAATAGATGTACGAAGCTGTATAAATGCCTTTCGGTTAAAAGCAGCACAGAGACTGTTGTATGAAGAGAATTTTGGGTGGATTAATGGTGCTTGTGTTCTTCTATGAAAAACATCTGGACTTTTGTATGATAAACAGCTTTTTTTTTTTACTACAAATTGATGAAGTGGATTTAAAGGAGTTAACACCTTTTTATAAGTCAATGATAACAGCTTGGAAAAAGACATTTTTATACACAGAGACATTTTAAACCCTGAGGACTGGATATTGGCAGAACCGTTGTTCCATAATCCATTATTAAGAATGAAGATTTTGTCCTCTAAATCGGTGGAAAGCTGTTTTGTTAAGGCGGGGTATGTCAAGTTGGGGGATTTGAGAAGTGGTAATGGCTGGAAAACAGCGGAGTCATTGCAGAATGCTACTGGACTGAGATCTCTTCGCCTTCTGAGAAAAATAATAGAGGAAGAATGGGCAGCTCTACCTGGTGTATGTAGAGAGGCATTGTCTAAGGATGGGAAGGGGGAATATACTTTTCCACCAATAAAATTATCAGCTACTGTACAAGAGGAGAATGAGATTCCTGGATCTTCAGTTTTATCTTTTGAGTACCCCGAGTTGGGAAGTTTTCAAGAAATTAAGAAGAAGGATCTTTATATGACTTCTGTGAAAGTTACTCATCAGAATGTGTTAAGAGGAGTGAAGACTTGGAGGTGGTCATAAGTTTTTGGGGCAAACTTTAAGCCTTTGGAAGTCTTTGTATAAATTCCCAATTGAAAAGCGTACTGCAGACTTACAGTGGAGATTAATGTTCGGGGCTATAGCTACGAACAGACACGTGGCACACCTAAATCAGGCAGTAGGAAAAGAGTGTATATTTTGTGGGAATGAAGAAACGGTTAATCACTTATTTATTGATTGTTTTAGGTTGAAGGGACTGTTTAATTTTTTAACACACTGTTTCATAAAATTCTGAGAAAATTTGTCTTATCAGAATTTTATAAGTGGTCCAATGTACAATTTTCATGAAAGGAGGAAAAAATGTTTATTGAATTTTTTGTTGGGGTCAGCTAAGATGGCTATATGGAAAACGAGAAAAAATAAAATGTTGGGTATGTAATCAATTAATGCAGAGATGGTTCTGAAAGGAATGATAGCTGACAGAATTAAGCTAGAGTATGCATATTATAAGTTGGTATGTGATATTGAAATGTTTTCTGAAAATTGGTCAGTGGGGGGAGTTCTTTGTCAGATTGGAGAAAATGAAATTTTAATTTTAAATTTGTAGAAGTGTATTTTATAATATGTAATTTTTTTTAAATGATTGTATGATACTGAAGTAGAAAGAAAAATGGCATAATAAAGATATTGTTAAGCCTCTCTCTCTCTCTCTCTCTCTCTCTCTCCCTCTCTCTCTCATATACAGACCCAAGACTTTGCAAAGGATCCTCATTGTGTGCTTTGAGAAAATGGTTAGTGGTCTAAGCAGTGACAGTGTTTTTGTTTATTGCTCTTTATTGATGAAGAGTTCCATTAAGTGTTAAGTATTCGTTTGAATGTATTCATACATGTTGAATTTTAGGGGTTTAGGTAACACTACGTGTTGAGGTTCAGTATTTTGTTATAATGAACAATGTATTTGAGTTTAAAAATGTATTTGCTACTTTTTAAGCCACGAACATGAGAAAATGAGATTTGTTTGTGATTTAATCTGATATCCTTGGTTTGAGTCTTTTTAGTTGAATTTTAGCAGTTCAGGGAACATTGAGGTTTAGAGCCCTGTCTTGCACCGACACAGCGCAAAGCCAAACGCAAGTGTCTTTGCTAGTTTAAGACAGACAACCACAGATGTCAGCAATAAATATGATATACAATATATTTCTGTGATTGGTCTGATCCAAGTGTGCCTACATTTGTAAGTATTTACCTTTCAGTGTTTGTATTACAATAATAAAAAAATTAATATCAACACGGAACTATTAGTTTTCTTTCACTTAAGTGTTAAATCTGATGGATTTTGCCTTGAGTATTAACTCAAGATAGATGTCTATAACAATCAGTGGTACACGTTACTATGCTAAAAATAATTAACAATATTTAATGGAAACAAAATAAATGGTGATTTAACAGGAAAATAATGCTAACACTGCTGCCAGTTGTTTCCTGATTTTTTCTGTGATTCACAGTAAATTCCTGTTGAAAAACATTACGGGGAGTGCACTTTAAAAAAAAACATTAACAGGAATTAACTGTTAAAATAACAGGAAAATAATGGTAACCCTGCTGTCAGTAATTTCCTGTTATTTAACAGGGAAATAATTAATTAACAATGTATAGTAATATGAATGCTGCAATTAAGTGGGGTGAATTTTATGGATGGGACATTTTCCTATTGGGACATATGAGGGGGTGCATTGCAGGTTATAGGATTAAGTAGTTTAAATGTGAATACATTTTGTTTTACATTTTACATAAATGCAAGACAACATAGGCAATTTTGCTATGTGTTTGATAACGAACAGGCGAGTACCCAGAAGCTATCTATCACGCCACATTAAAGAGCACCAAAGCGGTATTAATTGCTTGAATTTCTTAATGAAATGGACAGAATTTGAAATCTGAGACTTTGTTCCATATAAAGCAACACAAAGCTTTAAGCCTATTGCAATTTATTGGGTGGGAGGCGCACTATGTAGCTACTGTTTATTCATCAACTGGGATTTACGAATCGATATTGGTCTTATGAATGTGACCAAAACAGCAAGGAGACATTTTAATTGTTTATTAATAAAGTAATGTTTTCTGAATCAGTGTCGGCGGCAAAGATGAAGTTGACATTGACTCTCCTCATCTCTTTATGGACGCGCCTAGAGAGAGAATGCACATTTCATTCGGTTTAGGCTACATAATCAGAGTAGTCCATTTCTTTTAGTTTTGAATTATTTCATTGTCATTAAAGTAGATATTTCAAGCTTTCTATAGATATATTTCTCATGTCTCTGAGGCAAGCAGCCTATACGCTGACTTTCGGTTAATTTAGCCTGTAAGACGCATTCCAGTTCACGCGCCAGTGATCGCGCCCGCACTTCCATGTCATGATTATATTGTCTTCTATATTTGCTTCTTATTTATTACATCCAGGCAATTGGTTAATGAAACATCGATTAAAATTAAAATACAAATTTTACAAAACAAAATTCACTTTAAAGAAAGGCTTTCTACAAAAAAAAGTGGTCAAAATAATGTCTTGACACACTCCATGTCTCCCGATATATTGTGCATCTTATGAAGCATCTTACTCATGCTCTTCACTTTTCATAATCAAATAGTTGAATTCAAAACATAACATAGGACTATTTAAACAAATATGAAACTACGTTTTCTTTATTGTACAGTACAGAGAAATGTCACGTGTGAATTGGCCGTCATTTTAATTTTGATATTTTAATTATAATAACACATTTAATTGCTTTAATTTTTGTTCACATATAAAAGCAATTAAATGTGTTATTATAATTAAAATATCAAAATTAAAATAACGGAAAAACGTCAGAATTGTAATTTCATAATTTTGTAAATTCATTTGTTTTATATTCAGTGGCGGAAAAAGCTTTATAAATATAAGCTTATAAATATGGACTTTAATGAGAGCAAAATGTGGTATCGAATGAGAACGCTAATGATTGATGTCGGTTGTCGTTCATTTAAGGCAGTTATCTTCAAATGCGCACAGCAGGGGTGCGTTTTTCGGCACAACACCTGTTTCTGGGCAGTTTTAACGACAGTGCATAACGTTAACGTACTGGGGTGCGATAAAGTTATTCTTTAAATGTCACACATCTACTTAGTCGAGTGACCGCTTACCTGACAACCCATCTTGTGAGCGTCGGTCAGTCCGTCCTTTCCCAGCGCTGCCCAGGCTCTGTCCGTCTGTCAGCGTTGTGACACCAGCAACGGTAAATGGCAGTGAGCCCAGCCCACCCATCAGAGAAGTGTCAGCTCTTATTTTGAAAAGGGCTTATTGAGGGGGCGTGACATAACGTTGAACCAATACCCCTGATTGGCTGACTACACATGTGGATCGTAGTCACGCACTCTGCAGAAAGATTGTGCCAAAAAGATCTGTAGACGAGTGCAGAGGGATCTGTGAATGCCCTGTGATCTGCAAACACAGACTCAACACTTGCATGCTGAGCTTTGCACAGAATGTGTAAGAATGTCTTTTTACAGTGGTTTGAAAATACAAGTTAGACCATGTTTGTTTGCAAATTGTGAGGAGGGCATTTGTAGATTTTTTAATGGAAAAAACAGCGAAACAGCTGTGCCAAAATTCTGAAAACAAATGCAACACAATCTACAAACAAATAATGACCCTCATGCGCAGACGAATCACTTTGCAATCATTCAAATTCTGGTTGTCAAGTACAAGTCACTGATTTCTATTTGTGACTCATGAAGATTCTGTTTGTGGATTTTTTATCTATTTGTAGATCTTGTTTTACATTTGCAGATCATGAGGAGTTTGTTTGCAGATTTGGAATCTATTTACAGATTGTGTTTTACATTTGCAGATTTTAAATTTATTTGTAGATCTTGTTTTGTGTTTAGAAATTGTAATATGCATTTTTGACTCATAGTCTCTTCATTTTCAAGGATTATGGCATTATTTTGTCACAACAGCGAAACAATAGTGTCAGAATTATGAAAACAAATGTGACACAATCTACAAACAACATGATCTTCACCTGCAAACAAGTCACTTTACATTCATTCAAATTCTGGTTTTCAAGTACAAGTCACTGATTTATATTTGTGAATCAGGATGTGTTTATTTGTGGATTTTTTTGTAGATCATGCTTTATATTTGTGGATCACAAAGAGTTTGTTTGAGGACTTTGTATCTATTTGTAGACATTTTTGACAATAGACAATCTTGTTTTACATTTGCGGATCATGATGACTTTGTTTGCAGATTTTTTTTTTTTTATATATCTATTTGTAGATTTTGTTTTGTGTTTACAAGTTGTAATTAGGGCCCAAGCGAAAATTCGCGCAGGGCCCTCTTGTTCTTCTAAGGATTATTATTATTTTTAGGGCCCAAGCGAATTAAGCGCGCAGGGCTCTCTTGTTCTTCTAAGGATTATTAGGGCCCAAGCGAAAATTCGCGCAGGGCCCTCTTGTTCTTCTAAGGACTATTATTAGGGCCTGCGAAAGTCGCGCAGGGCCCTCTTGTTCTTCTAAGGATTATTAGGGCCCAAGCGAAAATTCGCGCAGGGCCCTCTTGTTCTTCTAAGGATTATTATTTTTTTTTTTTTTTTTTTTTCCGTCAACCGGGGCTTTATGGGGGCCTTAACATGCTCAAAAACTCTTGAAAATTGGCACACACATTGGAATCCGCGGCCATTAGGACGCCGGAGAGGCTGGTACCCGGGCGTGGCAGGGGGGCTCGACATCGCCCCCTTGAAAAAAGTCTGAAAATATGGTCCATATATTAAACATGCTTGCACGTATTAGTATGAAACTCGGTACACATATAGACCTCATCGGGCCGAACAACTTTCGCGCTCTAAGTTAATCGCCACGCCAACAGGAAGTCAGCTATTAAGGGTTGTTTGAAAAACGCATGCTCTGGAATTTGATATACTCCTCCTAGACGATTAATCCGATCGCCACCAAACTCGGTCAGCATGAAGTCAAGACACTGATGATTAAAAATTGCCAGGGGATTTTTGATATCTCGAACGGTTTGGCCGTGGCGAGGCAACGAATTTATGGCGAGAAAAAGGAAACAGGAAATGTGTTATAACGTCTTAATACATATATTGATCTTTATGAAACTTCACGAGTGTGTTCGTTATAGGAGTCTGATCACATGGATGTGACTATTGTGAGTCAAAGTTATAGCGCCACCAACTGGCAGCAGGAAGTGTATCACTTTTTGAAATGTTTTGAGATCACCCTCTTATTTTTACCTGATTTGCTTCAAACTTCATCAGTGTAATGTCAATACACAGCAGATGTAGACCTATGACAGGATTTTTGATATTTGAAATATTGTTGCCATGGCAACAGGTCAAACTGTAATAATATTCTTGAGTGTTTTTGAGGCTCTTAACATGCTTCAAATTGCATGAAACTCGACACACACATCAATATTGTCAACCAGTAGACATGGACAAAGCCATAGAAATGGGCGTGGTGGAGGGGCTCAGTAGCGCCACCTTTTGACAAAAGTGGGGGGGTTAGTTTTTCCTACAGTCACCAAACTCGGTACACATATTATTCTCATCAAGCCGGACAATTTTCTAATTTACATTCATTAGCTCCGACCAACAGGAAGTCAGCTATTTTGGTTTGAATGTTAATTTTTTGAAAAAACAGGCTATGAATTTTATACTACTACTCCTACAGGGTTTATCCAATTTACACCAAGCTTTTTTTAACTTGTTGCGAACACATTGAAGTTGTTTAATTGCAAAGGGATTTTGGATATCTCAAACGGTTTGGCCGTGGCGAGGCAACGAATTTATGGCGAGAAAAGGGAAACAGGAAATGTGTTATAACTTCTGCATACATTGATTGATGTTTATGAAACTTCAGGAGTGTGTTGGTTGTAGTAGTCTGATCACATGGATGTAACTATTGTGAGTCAAAGTTATAGCGCCACCAAATGGCAGCAAGAAGTGTATCACTTTTAAAATGCTTTGAGATCACCCTCTTATTTTTACCTGATTTGCTTCAAACTTCATCAGTGTAATGTCAATACACAGCAGATGTAGACCTATGACAGGATTTTTGATATTTGAAATATTGTTGCCATGGCAACAGGTCAAACTGTAATAATATTCTTGAGTGTTTTTGAGGCTCTTAACATGCTTCAAATTGCATGAAACTCGACACACACATCAATATTGTCAACCAGTAGACATGGACAAAGCCATAGAAATGGGCGTGGTGGAGGGGCTCAGTAGCGCCACCTTTTGACAAAAGTGGGGGGGGTTAGTTTTTCCTACAGTCACCAAACTCGGTACACATATTATTCTCATCAAGCCGGACAATTTTCTAATTTACATTCATTAGCTCCGACCAACAGGAAGTCAGCTATTTTGGTTTGAATGTTAATTTTTTGAAAAAACAGGCTATGAATTTTATACTACTACTCCTACAGGGTTTATCCCATTTACACCAAGCTTTTTTTTAACTTGTTGCTAACACATTGAAGTTGTTTAATTGCAAACGGATTTTGGATATCTCAAACGGTTTGGCCGTGGCGAGGCAACGAATTTATGGCAAGAAAAGGGAAACAAAGTGTTATAACTTCTGCATACATTAATTGATTTTGATGAAACTTTGGCTTAGTCTTCGTTGTACAAGGCTGATCACATGGATTTGACTATTGTGATTCAAAGTCATAGCGCCACCAACTGGAAGCAGAAAATGTGTCACTTTCAGCATACATTGAGATCACCCTCTTATTTTTACCTGATTTGCTTCAAAATTCATCAGAATAATGTTAAAACTTGGCACATGTAATCCTTTGAAAATGGGCAGGGAGGAGGGGCTCTATAGTGGCACCTTGTAGTGCAGTAAATGTGGAGTGAATTTGACATAGTCCTTTGATGTTTAACCGTTTTAAATGCCTATTGCCCGCTGTGCACAGTTGCCCTGAAGCCACCGGGGTGGCGGTGCCACCGGGCTTGGGCCCGCCATCGCTGCTCGCAGCTATATTATCTATTTGTGACTTTTAGTCTGTCCATTTTCAATGGTTTTGGCATCAATTTAACCCCATAGTATTATAGTGCATACTTCTCCAACAAACACAAACAAACTTCTATGTTCATAAATAAACAGTTGTTCGTGCCGTAAATGAAACGCTACCTTTACAAAAATGCGACTACTCAGTCATGTATTCGGCTGCAGTAAAGCTTTAATCAGGATAAAACTGTATATAGATGCTGTCACTGCTGTTTGTTAGCCGCAATTGCTGTTCATCTGGGTCTGATTCGGGCTCAATTTGATACAGCAATATAATCAAACTGAGCATACAAAATAACCGAAGCCCACGTAACCGGTAACAAATGGTAAGGGGCGTGGTGTTTCCGGACTCTTCAGCGAATCACGATTGCTCCGGATTACACTGGGCCCACTAACCAATCTGAGCACATTGCGTATTTAGGAGGGAGTGGCTTCATAGAAGCAGGAAGTCAAACGAGCCGTTCATATGACAGTGGAATCAGAGGTGTAGAATAAAGCTAAAATATATGAAAAATACAGCATTTTCAAAAAAACAAAGCATTACGACATGTTAAACTGCACCCCAAAAACACAATCAAGCCTAGAAAAAAAAAGTTTAACCACCCCTTTAAGAGGGGGCAGAGAAGAACAAGATTAAAAAAGATTATGTTGGGACTAGGTGAGAATGATGAAAACAAAACTATGATAAATTTGTTATGTGTTCTGGCTAAAAGTGCAATTTGGAAAAGAAGGAATCTGGTTAAAATTAAGAATGTTTATATAGATGTGTGGAAGCTGTTTAAGAATTTGGTGGAACATTATATGTTTACATTGTGTAATTATTGGAGAATGCAAGGGAAAGAAGAAGTGTTTTTTAAAATGTTTTCTTTTCAAGTGCAAAATATCTTAATGAAATATGGAATAGAAATATCGCTTTGAAAAATGTTTTTTAAGATGTGACTGTTATATGGAAGACGTTTGTATATGTATTTTATTGCTGATTATATTTATATGCTGTAATAATAATAATAATAATAAAAATTTTTAAAAAAGCACACCCGATCTCATCTGATCTCAGAAGCTCGGGCCTGGTTAGTACTTGGATGGGAGACCGCCTGGGAATACCAGGTGCTGTAAGATTTATATTTTTTCTGAAAATATAAAGAGTGTCTGAATGTCTTAAATAGCCCACTCTTGGCTGCAGATTTCGCTTACGGCCATACCACTCTGAGCACACTAGAAGGAGTAAGCGAGCAACAGGAAGTGAGGTGGCTATAGAAGGGTGAAGAAAGTTCACCCAAAAGTGTTTGTGTTATTTCTTTTTATTTGAGTCTTAACAATTGTTTTTGTTTCAATTTTTGTGTTATTTTTCTTACTTGTCCTCCCAACAGCCTAGCTGTTCGGGAGGGATCATTTGTTTTTTGTTCTTTTTTGTGTTTTTCTTTACGAAAAATGGATGGAACTATGGCAACAGACATGGACTTGGCACGAGGAACATGGCGGCAAATGGAAAACGAACTGGAAAAAACTCAATGAGAAAAGGATGACCCTGAAAGGAGATATAAAAGAACCTACACCGAAGATGCAACAGTAGTAGTTGATTTGGCAGAAAAGCAAGAAGGAAAAGCAGAAGACATAATACAAGCGTTGAAAGATAAGTTGGATGTGACAAAAATATTAGCTGTAAGGCCCAAAATGATAAAGGAATATGAAATAATGTTAGAAAAGGAAGAGGATATTGAAAAGCTGAATGAAGGTTTGATGATTAAAGGAAAACTATGTGAAATAAAAAAATTGAGTAACAGAGAATTTGTTGTCTCTTTTATGCATCTGCCCGCTTACCTGGATGACGCATAGATTCTACAGAAGCTGGAGGGATGGGGGGTAACTCCTGTCTCTCAGATAAGGAGAAGATTCTACACCGGCACCAACATAGAAGATGGAACAAGGTTCCTTAAGGTACAGTTCCCAAAAGAAGTGGTCTCCTTGCCCTGCAGTACCCGAATTGAAACGGAAGATGGTCCACAATACTATAGGGTGATACATAGCAAGCAGGTGAGAACCTGCAGGTTGTGTATGAGCCCTGATCATGTGATGAAGGACTGTCCCGATTTTACATGTTTTAAATGCGAGGAAACAGGCCGCTTTGCGAGGGGACTGTAAGGTGGTGAGGTGTCCGGACTGCAAGTGTGTACTGGACAAATGCTAATGCTGGTATGGAGACCAGCAAAATGAAGAAGAAAGGGGGAACAGGCAGATGCATGAGACAGACAGTGAAGAGGAGCAAAGGGAGGACACCGGAGCAATGCAAAGAGAAGACAATGAAAACACGGACAACGAAAATGAGATTGAAAAGACTGAGCTAACACAGGACAGTGTGGAAGTGGAGGTACAGATGGAGTTAAACGAGGTTTGACAAACAGAAACAGAAGAGAAAGAACGGATAGGTGAGAAGGACAGAAAGGACAAAGACAATGAAAACATGGGTGCAGACGGCACTGCAGGTACATCCAATAAAGAAGAAGAAAAGTCAAGGTAATACCCAATTTAGAGAAAGCTAAAAATAAAATGTGGAAACAAAGTAATGAGAAACAGGACTGTGGAAGAAGTGCAAAGGAGGGGGAGGAAATGTGGAGTAACGAAATTACAATGCTAAAGTTTGTCTTTTTATCTTTTTTAATTGTGTTGAAAATTGTTACTTTTAATGCAAGAGGGTTAATGAATGGTGTGAAATTTGAAAAAGTCAAAGAACTGAGCATGGATGAAGATGTGATTTTATTGCACGAAACAAACTGGAAAGAGAGTGTAATGGAGGATTTTAAAAAAAGATGGGAAGGGGAATTATTTTTTTAATAATGTGGAGGGAAAAATGGGAGGAGGAGTTGCAATGTAATAAGAAAAGATAGAGGTATCAGTTCAAAGCAAATGTATAATGACACAAAAGGAAAATGTTTGGCTGTAGAAATTAAGATGGATGAAGACGATTTTATTTTAGTAAACGTACATGCTCCAAATGAAGAGTAGAATAGAAAAGAAATAAAATATTTGAATATTTGCGTTGGATTTTAACAATTTTTAATAAAATGAATATGGCTAACGGAATGGTTTTTAAATCGGATGGGGGAAGAAAGGAGTTAAAGGGATAGTTTACCCAAAAATGAAAATATGATGTTTATCTGCTTACCCCCAGCGCATCCAAGATGTAGGTGACTTTGTTTCTTCAGTAGAACACAAATGATGATTTTTAACTCCAACCACTGCCATCTGTCAGTCAAATAATGCTAGTGAATGGGAACTCGTACAATAAAGGGGGTCACACACCGGATGCGAAGCTAGCTGCCACGCAGCGTCGCGTCTCTGACAACTCACAGGTATCACAAACCGGCCGCGCACATTATATACGTGCGAGCTCAATTTTGAATCCACTCCTGATAGAAGAGCTGCACAATGGGAGTGTTTTACATCAACAGGGAAACGTTACATGCCTATGCTTTAATATTTCGCACTGAGGTTAGTGTACATGGAAAAATGGCACAACAAAGCAAAAGGAAAGAAAATGCTACGTTTATTATACATTTTTAGACTTTATTCAAGCTGTTAAACTAAGAATGTGAAACTGATGTATCTTGCAGCACAGGGTGAAGTCAGTATGTACATTAACGATGATTTGAGATAAATATATACAATGTACATGGCGCTCTGTGGCACGACAGGATTTTAAACAACTTCCTGAGTCGTTGCTGGGCGCCGTGGACAGGCGCCGAATGCCGCCACCGGTGTGCGTACTCTCATAGAAAACAATGCGTTCAAATTTTAAAGACGTGGCGCGGCGCTGAGCTTCGTGTCCAGTGTGCGACCCCCTTAAGACTCTAAAACACTTCCATAGACAAATCCAAATGAAACCCTGTGGCTCGTGACGACACACTGATGTCCTAAGACACGAAACGATCGGTAAACCGAACAGTATTTATATAATTTTTTTACCTATAAAACACCACAATGTCCAACTGCATTCATCACTCGATACATGAGGTCTGATCGCACTCTGACAATGGCAGTGATGTCACGTGCTTATACTTCAATGAGTGCTAGACATCACTTCCACTGTCAGAGTGCGATCAGACATCAAGCGATTGCTGAAGGCAGTTGGACATAGTGGTGTATTAGAGGTCAAAAATTATATAAATACTGTTCGGTTTTTTCGCACAAACCGATCGTTTCGTGTCTTAGGACATCAATGTGTCGTCACGAGCCGCAGGGTTTAATTTGGATTTGTCTGTCGTGTTTTATTTACTCTTATAGTCAAAGTTCCTGCTGACTTGCATTATACCACTGACAGACGGCAACGGTTGGAGTTAAAAATCATCATTTGTGTTCTACTGAAGAAACTAAGTCACCTACATCTTCGATGCTCTGGGGGTAAGCAGATAAGCAAAATTTTCATTTTTGGGTGAACTATCCCTTTAATGTCGTTGATGGAGGAGAAAAACATGATTGATGTGTGGAGAGAAAGAAATGGGAAAAAGAGGGAATTTACAAGAAGACAGCTGGTAGGGAATTTTATGTGTCAAAGTAGAATAGACTACTTTTTAAGTACTAGGAATTTGGAATGTTTTATTGATGGAGTGTTTTATAAAGAAATGACTTTAAGTGATCACAAAATGGTGCAAATTAGAATGGATTTTAAAAAGGAAATGAGGGGACCAGGGGTATGGATTTTAAACACTGAAGTTTTAAAGGAAGAGAGTTTTAAAAAAAGAGATAGAAAATAAATTAGATGAGGGGGAAAATGACTTGATGTACATAGAAGATAAAAGGCAATGGTGGGAAAACATGAAATATGACATAAAGAAATATGTAATGAATAACTGTAAATTGTTACAAAAGGTGAAAAAAAACGAAGGAGAGGAGTTAAATAAAAATGAAGTAAACGTGCAAAGACTAATTGAAGTGGAGGAAAAGTTGAGGAAAATAGAAGAAGGGAAATATAAAGGGGTGATGTTAAGAAGTAAAGCTAAATATACAGTAGAAGGGGAAAAATGTAGCAGATTCTTTTTTAACCTTGAGAAAAGCAGGGGAAGGGTGAAAATAATTAAAGAACTTAAGAATAAGGAAGGACAAACTGTTTTAAGCACGAAGGAGATTTTAAAGGAAATAAGTGCATTTTATGAGGAACTTTTTAGATCAGAGGAAGGAGATGAGGAAAAAAGGAAAAGTTTGTTACAACAGTGTAACGATGTAGCGGTTATTAATCAATTTATGGGTGGAATATGAATATAATAATTCATAAGATTTTATGAATCATTATACACATACCAAGCCAAGGGGGAATTAAACATATATTGTGAATCAATTACAACGAATTATAATTGATTACATATGTGGTTAGTACAGGTTCAATAATTATTTAGAGAAACTACCAGCTCGTCCAGCAAACCGCTGCTTCTCATAGAATATTATGAACGGAGTTATTCTCTGGCCATGAGAACAACTTGCTATTATAGCATCAAAGCATAAAACGATCGAAAACGTTAAAGTGACTTGGTTTTCAGTTGAAAGAACAAACAGAACAATCGAGCGTGAATAACGTTTTAATATATGCAAACTACGAATACAGAGGTTATACGTCTAAATATATATACAAGAATATACACACCTATGTACAAGAGTGAAAGTAGAGAAGGAAAGAGAGAAGGCAAGTAGCAAACTTACAAACAGTCCTTGAAGCCAGCACGGAAATCAGTTTCATCATCTAAGATTGAGAAACGGCAGTATACTTGCATTGGTTGTGCGTGTCGAATTTCAGTTTAGCGCTGGTGCAGTTTGTTGGCTTCCTCCGTTCCGCGGGAAAGTTTGAACTTTTGGACTTGAGAGTGAGTTTAGCTGGAAGATGGTGGTCCCGAAGGTGAGCGCTATGGCATCGCGTGGTCACCAGAGATGTCCGGGAGAGACGTGCACGAGGTGTTCGTGAGACAATCGGGAGAACACAAGGACAAGGTGTGTGTCGTTGTTTTTATGGAAACCCAAGCTAACACACCTCCTGAATTGTAGCGACCAATAGATGCGCAGCACTATTTGGCGGGCAAAGTTCCTTTGTTTGGTCTCCTAGCTGAATTTGCATACTTAATGACTATCAGATCGGATTTCGAGATGGAGTACGTTCTTCACAGTATCATTAGACACATAGAAAAATGCATTTTTCAGCTATGTGACATATCTCAGTGAATAGCTCGAGTCCGGAGCTTTACGGAGAGATCAAACTCGATACATCAGAAATGCATATAAAAGAAGTTATGGTTTACAGACAGAATTCTCTCATTAAAATGCACACTAGCACAAATACACTCATTTAAACACTAGGAAACATGCATACGCTTCAAAATACTGGATGGGTATATGTTGGCATAGTTGTATTTTACATATACAGTCAAAAATGTATGTTTGTGTGTTTCTGTATGTGTCTGTGTGTGTGTGTGTGTGTGTGTGTGCCTGTGTGTGTGTGGGTGTTGGAATGTGGATCTGGTCAGTCTCTGGGGGGGTGGTACTCCTTTGGAAGTCACCAAAGTGAGGAAGTTGGAGTTTTCTGTTTACCCTCACGGGTCCACAAAGGTGTCAAGTGGGATCATCTTATGCAGACTGGTCGGAGCCGATTTAGTGATTAACGAACACAGTTCATCAGGTTAAAAGCGTTCTGAAAACTCCAAAGTTTGTTGATTATCCTGATACATGTGCATATGCTACAACAGATAACAAGAAAGGTTGGTGAGGGGGATAAAAAGGATTGTGATAAGGAAATAACAACTGAGGAAATTATACAAGCAATAAATCAGCCAAAAGAAAAGCCCAGGAATAGATGGTATTGGAAGTGAGTTTTTATAAAGTTTTTAAAGAAAAAGTAAGCCCGATTTTAAAAGAGGTTTTTAAAAAAGAAAGAGTACACCCAAGAATGGGTTTAGGCTTAATTAAAATAATCTACAAGAAAAAAGGAGACAAAGCGGAACTGAGGAATTTTAGGCCCATTACAATGTTAAACACAGATTGTAAAATTTTAGCCAAGGTTTTAGCGAACAGATTAAAAAATGTCTTGCCAAACATAATAGAAACTAACCAGGCCTATGGAGTAAAGGGGAGGGACATAGCAGATATCACGAGTAGCATAATAGATATAGTGGGGTACATAAAAGAAAAAAGGAAAGGGGGCATACATAATGAGCATGGATTTCGAGAAGTCTTTTGACAGAGTGGAGCATGGATTTTTATTGGTGGTTTTAAAGCAATCTGTTTATGGAGAGAATTTTATAAAATGGATCTCAGTTTTATACAGCAATATTCTAACAAAAGTAAAATGTAACGTTTTTTTTAATGCAACCTTTTAAAGTTTTAAGGTCTATAAGACAAAGGTGTCAACTGTCAGCGCAGTTATATTCTTTGTTTATTAAAAGCCCTAAGGGTTCAGCCACCAGAGAGGAAATATAAAGGGAATAAAACTAGAAGAAAAAGCGGAGCTAACTAAAATATTCCAATATGTTGATATGACAATTGTTGTTGAAAATATAGAAAGTGTGAAAGAAGTAATGGAAAAAAATAAATGCTACTGTGAGGGTTCAGGTGCAAAATAAATGAAGAAAAAACGGTATACATGAAGTTCGGAAGGACAGAGGGGTTTTTTTTTTTTTGCTCATCTTATCAAACATGAGATACACTTTACAATAATACATTTTCTTTTTATGTTAACCAACCCACACAGGAACAATCCCCACCTGTTGCACCAATACACATAATCATTTGGAAAAAAACAATCATTAATATGTTTTACAGAAGAAAGCACAAGTATGTATAGTACATTACTCCTCTGAAATTGAGATTAGAGAGGGATCCACCTTCCTAATTTGGTCCAGAACCGGTTGCCAGATATCAAAAAATTTATAGGCGCAACCTGTTGTAGCATACCTTATTTTTTCCATAGTCAGATTGTATAAGAGATCAATGAGCCACATTTTAAAAGTTGGAGGAGACTTGTCTTACCATTTAAACAGTATCTGCCGTCGAGCTAAAAGAGTAGTAAATGCTATGAGGCTTTTATTGTTCTGATTTAAGTGATAATGCTGCGGTACAATGCCGAATACAGAGATCATGGCATCAGGCTCTATGACTGTCCCCAATGTGTCGGAAATAAATTTAAACATAGACTTCCAAAAGTCTTCCAAGTTTTGGACATAACCAATACATGTGAGACAGAGTGCCTGGTTTGGCTTCACATCCATCACAGTGAGGACCTATGTCTGACTTAATTTTTGCCAACTTTACTTTAGACCTATGCAATCTATGAACAACTTTAAATTGAATCACTCGATGTCTTTGACATATTGAAGATGAATGAATGTTTTTCAATATAAATTCCCACACATCCTCAGAGATTCCTATAGCCAGTTCCTCTTCACACAATCTTTTCAATCTTTTTCTTTGTGAGCCAGAGGTCCCAAATTATGAGTATTCATTGCATTATAGATTTTACCAATGGCCCCCTTAGAGTATGGACTCACTTTTAAAACAGTCTCAAGAAGTGTCTCAGGTGGTAATGAGGGAAAGTGACTAACAGATGCTGCCACAAAACTGCGAAGTTGAAGATATTTAAAAAATATTTACTTGTAGTAGGCAAGTTTAAAGTAGTTAACAATGGTGCGTGATCTGATATCACTATATCAACAAACAAATAATCGATTCGAGAATATGTTTTGTGAACCGGTGAGTAGAAGGAGCAGCATCTGCGCCCAGGATTCTGAAAGCGCCACACATCAGTCAATCCATAAGTTTTAAGAAGCTGATTAAGTACTACCGTTGAACGAGTTAGTTGCATAGTCTTGGGTGAACTATGATCCAGTGAGGGCAACAGTACACAGTTAGTATCTCCTCCTAATATGACATGATGTGTATCTATATCGGGTATTCCAGAGAAGAGACTGGTTAAAAAAAAAGCACTATCATCCCAGTTAGGTGCATACACATTCACTAAAACTACTGGGGTACTGTTCAGTCTGCCTAATACTATTATATAATGGCCAGCAGAGTCAGCATCAACTTTTGATACTACAAACGGGATATTCTTTTTGATCAAAATAGCCGTTTCCCTAGATTTGGAATGAAAGCTAGAGTGGAAAATTTGTCCCACCCATCAAAGTCAAAAATGGTCAGATATGTTCAAGTGGGTTTCTTGCAGGAAGGCGATATCTGAATTCAGCTCCTTAAGGTGTGAGATTACTTTTCGGCGTTTCACTTGATGATTTAGAGATTTAACATTCCAACTAACAATGTTTATCTGGCAAGTACCTGATACATCAGTGTAAGCATTCATTTATATTAGTGTTAAGTATTTATAAATTGTAGTAGTACGGATCCAGCCTAACATTTGTACCCCGTAAACAGAAGAGGGTCCCTCCACTAACTTAGAGTTAGCAAAACAAAAAATAGAAGCAATCAATTTAGTGCAACAGTAACTTCCCCAGTCACCAACTAGAACATGGTGAAAAAATAACCCTTCGCAAATAACAAATCCACACATAAAGTGCTTTTTAAAGAGCTCTAGCGCTGCAGCTTGCTCTGCACAGACATGTTAACAACCCAGATAGCACACATACATGTGGCCGACGTCGGCCGCAGAGCGGAACGTCGGCCTCATATCTGTAACATCTAATAAGGATCGGCCAGGCATAGGCGCGTGTCTTCAGCAGGTCTTCAGTCAAAGCTCTATCTCCAGCTCGTCGGCTTTGGGTCGGATCACGACTGCAGGCCGATATGCCGCGCTTTTCTGCGCGTGACCATTCATCTCTGCAACCGACGAGAGAAATGGCGACTCCGGCAACATCTGTGGTTTTCAGGTAAATTTTCACTTTAAGTAAATTAGAAAAATCTTTTTATAATTCTGTGACACTTAAAAGTTACTAAGGCACTCGGTTTACTACAGGCAGTTTGTAATCTCAATTTCTCGGAGGCGAAGGGCACATGAGCAGCGGAATGCGAGGTTAGCCCAGCTTGTTTAGTTCAGAAAAGTTTTTCTAAGTAGCCAAATTATCTGAACATATCCCGTCCTCTGCAAAATAAACGGATAAAGTCATTAAACTGGTAATGTTAGATGTTTAAAATGCTGCGTGACTTTGAACGTTCAAACACTGGAGAAGTTACCATGGTAACGGTGAACCGCAGTAACGGACAAGCTGCAAAATTTCCATCTCTCGCTGTTGCTTTCTCTGCTTTCGAGTGAGTTTAGTCCCTAAAATCACATAAATGATATGAAACTGTTCTGGATACATTTCTTACCTGTAATTGACACGCTTCTGTCGAATATTTACTTTATTGAAATAGTTTATTTTCTTCGGAAAAAGTCCGTGAGCATAACCGTTTTCAGAACTGTTTGGCTAATATACTGAGCTCTTATGAAAGTTTGCGTTTTTAATCACATCTTTATGTTCAGAAGAGAGGCTTTCATAGTTTTGCTAAGGTTTTGTTGGTATTCTGTCAAAGGGTAATTGAAAGTGAGCTAATTTATATAAACTGCTATATGACATCACTTACAGGAAGCGCAAAAATCAAATGAAACGAAATGAAATGATCTCTCATGGTAAACAAATTACCTCGATTACATTTAATGTTTAATCATTTAATACCAATCACATTGAAGAAAAAATGTTCTGTGATTTCAGGAGTGAACAAATCTATAACACCGGAGGGGGAAGAGCTGCTGACAGGAGTAACTTTAGGAAACTCAGGTGAACTGAGAAAGCTCATGAAATAACTTCATAAGCATTTTTTCCACAAAGGGTAACACTTTAAAGTGAGAATTGTTCCCCATACTAAACTAGTTGCTTATTAGCTTGCATATAGGCTGTTATTACAGATATCAATGCCTTATTCTGCATGACTTTATTCTACAACATCCCTAAATCCCACCTGATATCCACCCTTAAATGTTGTAACTACCTTACGGTCTATTAATAAGCAGTATATTAAGAGTTTGAGGCAAAAGTTAATAGTAAATATGTCTCCCATTCCAAAGTGTTGCCCCACAAAATATTTTGTCTATATCACCATGCATGTTACTTTCTTTTGCAAAATTATTTTTTAATATTACAGTTTTTAAGGTTCTGACATCCAAACGTAAGTAACACACACTAATATATATATATATATAATATATATATATATATATATAAATGAAGTAAGCCTAAAACAAATTTTGTTAATACATTTTTGTTTATATATTCTGTTTATTCTACTTTCTCTTACCTGCATTTCACCTTTGCTGTAGCTGGTTTGATTCTAATGAACCTGACATTATATAGGCTCTGTGATAAACTTTTTGTTATGTTTCTAGATTCTTCCATGCTGATGGCCTGCACTCCTGTCCAAGAAAATCTCAGGCTAAAAACCATATAACCAGTAAGCAAATCCTCAAACATACACTACTGTTCAAAAGTTTGGGGTCTGCAAGATTTTTTTTTGTTTGTTTTTGAAAAAAAAAAAATCACATTTTAAAATCATTAAAGGGTTAGTAGTTTACCCAAAAATTAAAATAACGTCATTAATTACTCACCCTCATGTCGTTCCACACCCGCAAGATCTTCATCAATCTTTCAAAACACAAATTAAGATATTTTTGTTGAAATCCAATGGCTCAGTGAGGCCTGCATAGCCAGCAATGACATTATCTCTCTCAAGATCCATTAATGTACTAAAAACATATTTAAATCAGTTCATGTGAGTACAGTGGTTCAAAATTAATATTATAAAGCGACGAGAATATTTTTGGTGTGCCAAAAAACAAAATAACAACTTATATAGTGATGGCCGATTTCAAAACAATGCTTCAGAAAGCTTCGGAGCGCTATGAATCAGCGTATCGAATCATGTTTCGTGTCAAACTGATGAAATCACGTCGCTTCGAACCGCTGATTCGATATGCTGATTCATCAGGTCTTACGGGTGTGAGTAATTAATGACAGAATTTTTATTTTTGGATGAACTAACCCTTTAACCCCTGGTTGTTTCAGTGAGAGTGTCTGTGAAAAAAGCCCTTAGCATAAAATAATCAGCGAAATGAGATGAGGTGACAAATAATGTTTTAGTGGTTGTAGTTATGATAAACTTATGATAACAGGATGTTATGGTCATTAATATTTTTTCTCTAGGTCTTTTTTGAGTTATTTATTTATATGTATTTTTTACTGATACATTCTTAAATACGTTTTACTAAATATTTGGTAACTCTTTACAAGAAGTTTCATTTGTTAAACATTAGTTAATGTATTAACTAACATGAACTAACTATGAGCAATACATTTTCTGTATTTACTAATCTTCATTAATGTTAGTTAATGAAAATACAGTTGTTCATTATTTGTTCATGATAGTTCACAGTGCTTTAACTAATGTTAACAAGATTTTAATAATGTATTAGTATCTAATGTTAACTAATGGACCTTATTGTAAAGTGTTACCAAATACTTAAATACTTTAAATGCTGACTGGTTCAGGGGGGTCGATAACTTTAGGCATTCAAGTTATTTTTCACATAAATCTGGTCAGCTTACACTATGCTCATACTCGGCCTCTAAAATGTTTGAATTAAAATCACTAATACAATATCAGGGGGTAAAGATGTCATTAGGGTTCTTACAATTATGGCTGTGATCTTGTTACCAGATGAGATGTGATCCCCAGCGTTTGGCGCTGAGATTCTTCAGGACGTGGCCTTGATGCCATGAAGATGGTGAGTTTCCCCAATAGCTGCCACTACCGAGATCAAGAGACTGGTCACAACTTCAATCTGTATTAGTCTATTTTGATAGGTATATATGTAATGTGTCTCTTCTTTTTCATTACAGCCCATCACTGACAGGCTTTCCTGTGTAAACCATCATATTTATCCAAATGAGGTTTGTAAATGCATGAATTCTTTATATTTTACATTAATCATTAATTTTGAATAAACATTACTTATAGAAGAAAATGTGACAAGGCCTCTCACAAAATGCCATATTAAAGGAATATTCAGAGTGCAAGTCAAAACTGCTTCTTTTGGGCAATATTATGCTACAAATATCGTCTATTGAGCTAAAGTTAAATTGAACCTGGAATGGTGATCTATGTTACCAGATGCGATACTTAGTAATGGGCATGTACAATGGATTTTGAACTCTACTATTTTTATTGCAGGGTCTCTGGGATCCCCAGCTAAAGGCATGAAGACATCAGATCTTGGCCTGGACAGATGTACCAACAGTACACCACACCGACCTCTGCCCTAGCATGGATGGCTGATTACTACCATGTTCTGAGAGAGCATTACTATAGCAAAACTGAGCACCTGTGACACTGGGATTTCTAGTTGTAAAGAATAATCACACAATGTTTTTTAGATGTTGCAAACCTTTCTCTCTCTTTCTCTCTTACAAACAACACAACAGTTAAACCTTTTCAAATTCTTTTCTGGTGGTGCACAAGTCCTATTCTACGAAACAGAAATTAAGATATTCATATGCTCACATTTAAGCTGCGGACACATTACTTTGAGCATGTGAAATTTCTTCGGACACTGCAACTGCCGTGATATGACGTCTGCAGAGTCTTTTTATAAACATGAATTCAACATTGAACAAATAGTATATTCAAAATATAAAAATATACAGTCTACTCAACTTTACATTTTTTTTTTTAATTTAGCCATTAGGTCACACCTTCTTGTAGCGATTTTGTACTCTTTACACATAGTCCTGTGATGTGAATTCGCAGGTCAGAGTCCCAAACTAAACTTTTTGCAGTGACTTTACTGAAATATTCTCTACAGATTCCACTGTCACAGGAGCTCAGTTTTGCTACAATAATACTATATATTATACAGTACATGCATACTTTGAGACAATATCCTGATTCAATTTCCAGTCTCATTTTACCAATGACAAACCAAGTCTTATTAACTACTGTTCCTTTTGTGTATAATCAATATATAAACAAGTGATATTTAATTGTTAACGAGGAATTGGCTGGACCCTGCTGACCTAATCAGTATTTCTCGTCCAATGGTCATGCTTTAATTTTCCGGTTTCTCTAGTATTGCATCCTTCTCATGGGCATTTAATGACTTTTCAGTGTGGGTTAAACCTCTTTTTTGACCCATAATATTTTTTTTTTTTTTAAGTAATTAAAAATAGTTTTGTCTATGCTATTGAAATTGTGGGTTACATCTTTGTCACCTTTTTCACCCAAGGAGTTTACATTCCTGGCAATACAAGAGCGAGGAACTTACATTTTAATTACAAAGGAAAACCAATTCATCTGCTATATTCTTCTGTCCTCCGTTTTCAAGGGTAAGATTTCTTTATAAACCATCTACTCAACCATATGTCTTATTTTTGTGGAACACAAAAGGAGAGTCACAGCCTCAGTCACCATTAGAAAAGAAACGGATTGTGAATTATGACTGAGACTGTCAGTCTCTTGATGTTCTGCCTTACATTTCCTTTTGTGCTCCAATAAAAATAACATGTACAAAAGAACATGACCAGTTTTGTTCATGAGTAAATACTGTTTTAAATTTTTTAACTTGAGACTGTTAAGCCTGTAATTTTCATGTAATCCTCTGTATTTGAATGTAAATGCCTTCTCTATTAGTCATATTGACGGTTTGTATAGGAGGATGTATGCTCTAAACATGCAGGCTATATGTAACTGTATTTTGTAAATATTAAAACAATGTTAACTGAATGTGATGTGTGATTATTACATAAGCATGCTCATTTATCTATTAGTATTAAGTATTTGAGATTTTTAAAAACGAAAGTGTGTTAACTGTGTAAAACTTTAGCCCAACTGAAATCAGGATCGTTTCAGCATAAGGTAAGCAAACGATTCCGCGTCGATTTTCCGTTAGTTTTGAATGGCGTGTGTGACGTTGGTCTTTGATGTTGTGAGAAACATCGGTTGATTCTGTGTCAATGTGCTATCTCGGTGTAGCCTGAAAGGTGTAGCCTGAAAGGTTCAGCCTAAATAAATAAAGGCCATATAAAGCCCTTGCACAGCGGCCAGCATTTACAGCTTTGCATCGTCCACGCATCGGCCAGAGAGCATTCGCGATCAGAGGCCGACGTCTCGGCGACATTTTCCCGATGAGCAAACGCTCCGTGAGCTACGTCCCGGCGATAGAACTTTGTCCATCGAGACAACATCGGCCCGACGTATGTGTGTTATCTGGGAAGATATTTTAATATAGTCCCAATTTCAAATAAAATAAAATATATAAAAGGAGTGGTGCTTTTTATCTTCTAACAGACCGTAATACTGGTAAAAAGTAAATTATAAATAAAGAAATAACTTTATAGTCCCATATCAATAGGCCTCATTGTTGTATTTTGTATTATTGTTTACTAAACTTAAGATCGTCCACTCATCAAAAAGAGAGAGAAAAAAAAAAAACCTGCTGACAATAGAAACACAGGAAAAGAAAAGCGAAGCTAAGCCACCTCACGCAGAATATTGTCTTTAACATACGTGGCCTCCTGCGTCTTGAAACGCTTGTCCATCCCGTTATACGTGATCCGAAATCGGGCTGGATGTAGGAGACTATCGGACCCCCTCTCGTCCTCGAAGCAGTTTACGGACCTCGTTAAACGCCGATGTGGCGCGAGCTACACTCGGTGGGTAATCAGGAAAGATGAGTATGTTTGAGCCATTGTGTTGTAGCGGGCCGGACTCCCGAGCGAGGTGGAGGATTTCTACGCAATCTTGATAGTAGTGTAATTTTGCTGCGCTCTTGGTTTGCCTTCCAGTTCTGACCGAAAAGCTGATGTGTTGTTAGCTATCTCCTGTCTAACTGCTTGTAGCTCTGATTTAACTCCATCAAACTCTTTAGCCATGATTGACTTTAACTCGGTTTGAAAAAGTGTGTTCATCTCAGTTTTTATAGAGGACAGTAACTCTTCTTTCATCACCATCATTATATCACTCCGCTCTCCAGTTCGTTGAGCTTGTTCAGCCATCTGTCATGTTAGTTTCGTTGCTAACGCTAGTTGTGTCGCTCGTCTTGTTAGCAGAGGCCTTGTCCATATATTTATATTTGCGCAGGTTGCTCGCCATTTACATTTAACAGGGAATAAATCATCTTCGAAGATGCAGGACAGTCTTGGATAGTCTTTTTGTATGAAACATAGACCAAAGCACTATTTGAAAGGGTAAAAAAATATAATTTTGTGCAGAGCTCTCTCAACTTGCAACCTACTCCATTGCCTCGGAAGGACAGAGGTTTTATGGGAGTTGAAAGAGGGATTTTTACCACTACCCAGCCAGCAATGACATGTGGGGCCCAGATGAGGGCTTCATGGGCGGCAAATGTGGGCCCCATTATGGGCTTGCACCCGGGATCCACATTGGGGCAAGCCGTGGAAGCCCAGACGTACTAAAAGTGGGACCTGTAAGGGTACTGCATGGGTCTTAATTGGGCAATTCATGTCAGACCCATTTGGGCCCCACCTGCTCAAAGGGGTCCAAAGTGGGCTTTGCAACATGGCTAAACAGATGGGCTTTAAATGGGATCTGTAAGAGTCTTATGTGGGTCCTAACTGGGCAATTCATGCTAAACTCATTTGGGCCCCACCTGCCCAAAGGGGTTTAAAGTGGGCTTGCACCTGGGATCCACATGGGGGCCAGCCGTGGATGCCCAGATGGGTTTTAAGTGGGATCTGTAAGGGTCTTATGTGGGTCCTAACTGGGCAATTCATGCCAAACCCATTTGGGCCCACCAGTCTGAAGGGGTTTAAAGTGGGCTTGCACCCGGGATCCACATGGGGGCCAGCCATGGATGCCCAGGTGGGTTTTAAGCGGGATCTGTAAGGATCTTATGTGGGTCTTAACCGGGCAATTCATGACAGACCCATTTGGGCCCCACCTGCCCAAAGGGGTTTAAAGTGGGTTTGCACCCGGGATCCACATGGGGGCCAGCCATGGATGCCCAGGTGGGTTTTAAGTGGGATCTGTAAGGGTCTTATGTGGGTCTTAACCGGGCAATTTGTGTCAGACCCATTTGGGCCCCACCTGCCTAAAGGGGTTTAAAGTGGGTTTGCACCAGGATTTAACCGTGAATGCCCATATGGGCTTAAAGTGGGCTCTGTAAGGATCTTATGTTGGTCCTAACTGGGCAATTCATGCAAGGTAAGCCCAACCATTCATTTAAGGAAACAATCTAAGAAAAATTAAAAATGAAGAATGAATGTAAGTACAAGATAAATACAAGACACTTGATGCTTTGAACTGGAAGAAATATATTAAATTGAACAACAAAAATTATCTTTAAAAAACAATGTCACAACATACGGTAAACTATAAAATATATTTAAAAAAAAAAATCTGAAAAAAAAAAAAAAACCTCCAAAAATACAATACAAAATACACTCATTATATAATACATTGAACAACAAACATAATCTTTAACAATTAAAATTTTACAACGTACCGGTAAATAAATTAAAAATAAAAAATATTTTTTAAAAATGTCTGAAAAAAAGAAAACAAAACATCTCTCCAAAAAATACATCCAAAACAGTCATGGCGTTTGTGTTGATGTTCTTTTTTACCCATAGATATATGAGCAATATCACACTCGTAGCCGTGCGATATGGCTGTATATCAGCACGCTGCGATTCGTCCGTAGGTAATCACTGCGTGCCGATATACAGCCATATCGCACAGCTAGGAGTGTGATATTGCATTTATACAACAGTTCGACGGCACGACTTCGGTAAAGTTGATTTTATATTTGCACATTCGGACTTATAAATTCAAACTTTCCAATAAATGTGCAATAAATTAACCCATACGGTAAAAAAAAATATTTTAAAATATATTTTTAAGTATATTTCAAAATGTACAAAAAATGGCCAAAAAATATATTCGCTATAAATATATTTTCACATATAAATATATTTTCTAAAAATATATTTTTTGGCCATTTTTGGTATATTTTTTAAAAAATATATTTTCCTAAAATGTATTTTTTGGCCATTTTTTGTATATTTTTAAAAAATATATTTTCAAAATATATTTTACAAAAGCATTTAAAAATATATTTTGCCCTACATATATTTCAACCCAAGAAAATACATTCAGATTACATTTGAAAAACCTTTATTTGTTGTCTATAACACGTGAACATTTGAATAAAAATCAGCATGGAACATACTTTACAATGTTCAAAAAATTAACTTTTTTGCTTTCAATAAGTCTCAGTTTCCCAACGTCAAATCCTCAAAGCCTCTTTGGACACATTTGGAAATCTCTTCTTGACTGAGACAAAAATCTGTTATTTTTTTAACTTAATGTTTCTAGTAAATTTTCCTTTCACTAAGTATTAACTTACCGTATATATGGCTGCCATGGTTTCCTCATCAAAGGCACTTCTTCTCTGTCTCTACCACTGTACTCCTACAAAAGACAAAACACAATCACTGAACATCAGTACAGGAACAGAGGGCATGCACTTTGTCCTCTAACTAGTTTTGGATTTCCTGATATTTTTGTTTACACTGGAACTAAAACAATTACAGGTATACTGGATTTTAAAGATATTTAATGGGCATATTTTTAGACAGTACAGTAAAGAAACTGATGATTGAGGAGAGGTCGAATTAGCCTTTCTTTATACTTCTGCATTGCATTTTCACTTTTACAAATGAAGGGATAGTGGAATATCACAAAGTCACTCAGTTAAGCTAACTTAACAAAGGGATACTTACCCTCATGCTGTTCCAGTTGATTATGACATTCTCTTTTTCTGTGGAATACAAACAGAGATATTTAGAAAAATAATCCATCTCTGTGTGTTCACGCAAGAAGGTCAAAAACCAAAGTGAACATGACGGTAATCCACATGACCTCAGTTGACGAATCAACTTCTTCTCAAGTGAAACAATAGGTGTGTTTTTGGAAAATACTGTTATGTTAAATTTGTTACATTACAGATTTGCCAACTGTCCAATATGGGCTCAAAGTCAACATGTTGTAATTTGTGATGTGTTTTAAAGCTTGTGGAATCATTTGGATGTACAGACTTTAAAATATTAGAATTTTTCTAACACACACCTAGTGTTTCACTTCAACTAGGGTCATGTTGACTATTTCATGTTTATTACTGTGAAGCTGTTTTGTATAAAGTGCCACAGAAATGAAGATGACTTGACTATGAACATTATCCTGTACCTGTGACTTGTGGTTCTCCAGCACAATCGTTGGGCTGGTGGGGCGGACAGCAAGTGGACAAGCGTCTTGACAGATGGGTTTGACCCGCACCTGTTCCAGACAGAAACAGATATTAACACAAGTGCAGAGAACATATCAATTCATAAATTACACAAATAAAATAATACAATTTGCTTAACAGTGCTTAATTTAAAAAAAAAAAAATTACTTCTTAAAGTGTCTCATCATTCTCACCTTGTTGCTGTTGCACAAACCGTCTCTGCTTCTGCTACTGAAAATAAAAGGTAGATTTTTTTACAGTAATGAATGACACATGTAAACCTGTAAGTCGTGACAAATAAGCAACTTACTGAATCACTGGCTCAACTGGATAATCGAAAACAGCTTCATTCAGCAGAAAGTGAATAAAAATTATATTATAGTAAGGTAACCAGTAATATATATTATAGTATAGTAACCAGCATATGCCTGAACTTTAATAACGAGAAAATAACGTGTGCCTAATTAACAAGTTTAGTAAAACATTAAATTTAGCGGAAAAAAAAAAAAAAGACTTACGTTACAGGCCACTATCAGTGACAGGAGCATCATAGATCGACAACAGCAGGCAGCACCGTCTCCCAAACACTCTACAGCTGAAATTTAAAAAAAAATATTAAACTTTTTTTCTGTGTAACGTTAGTTTTCACTAGTGTCCAAATTAAAAACAACTAACTTTAAAACGGAAATCTGAAAATATCAAATGCGTCTCATGTGAGCAAATAAACAAACGGGGCATTAATTTGACAAATAAAGTAAAAAAAAAACCCTTGACAATAAAACATTATACATTCAAAGTAGCAATGAACATTACATATGTGAAAAATGACGACTAAAAATAATGTTATAACGTTAGCTCTTACCGAGAACTCCCGGTTGACTGACGACCGTTACAGTTCAAAATGACGCGCATGCGCAGTACTCCAAAAGTCCGTGAGCGCTGCTAGTGGTTTCCCATTCAAATGACGTTACAGTTAACATCGTACATCTAGCGATTTTATTAATCTATTGTATTTGATGTAGATCTAAACGCTATATTACACTGACAATAAATTACAATTAAATAAATAAATGAATTAATTAATTAATAAGTAATAGACTAAAACACACATTTGTGAGGTGCCATGATTACACAGATCTGTATTTTTAGGGAAGATATGTGAACAAAGTGTCAATGTGGAAAATATTTGTAAATTCATGTTTTTCTGTAAGTGTTTAAAATTCTTCAAACATAATGGATAGTTTTGTTCGCAAGGCTTTCTTCCACGCACATTTGCATTGTCGACTGTAAGATTGGAAATGTATTTTCTTGCGCCCTGAAATATATTTTTATATATAAATATATTTTTCCTGCCCCTGAAATACATGTTTAAATATATTTTAAGTATATGAAGGTTGAAACAAAATATATTTTGTTATAGAGAGTAGGCAATTACCTGTCTGATATATTGCATTACACTCATTCTTCAAGTCGATGTCCATAATATTATATCCATTATAAAAGTCCGTCTGAATGTCCTCTGAGGAAAGCATTCTTTGTATAACACCACAGCGCTAAAAACAACTTCCTTTGCAAAAGTTCCTTTCAATTTGAAAGTCTCTTGTGCTTCACTGACTCATTCCTCCTGTAAAGTGTTGCTGCCGAATTCGCGTCATGAGAGGGGCTCTCCCGCTCCTTTATGTGTCCCAGACTCTCCAACTGCTTTCTGCACACTTCCTCTGAATAAACACAACTTGTCAGTGGGGAAATAATTGTAAATTACAGCGAATAAGCTCAATTGGTCGTCTTTAGTTGGCTTGTAGTCTTAATATGTATGTATATATATGTATATATAGCTCAAATTGAGTAAAGACCGTTTTTTACAACTTATCAGATTGTCCGACCTCCTCACTCACTTTCTTTCAAACACGATCCTTTTTATTTCTGTTTCTATAAATGTATGAAGATGTACAGCGACGATGATTTTGTCCTCCATTGTTGTTTCGAATTTCTGCCTCAGCTCGCTACGTCACGTCACTACTAGAGCAAGCTCCTGATTGGTTAACGCGGCGCGAAAATTCGCCAAAGTTCAGATTTTTCAACTTGCACAACATCGCTCAATTCGCGCCGCGTCATTCGTGCCGCTTCATTCGCGCGAATCGCGCCGCAGGATGTCAATTCGCGTCTTTGCATTGACTTAACATGTAAATCACTCGCGCTTACCGCTTCATTCGCGTCCGGTGTGAACGCACCATAACTGTACCCCCGGAGTGAGTTTTTTTTAAGGCGACCGTTATTTTAGAACGTTTGCCTTTAATGTTTCCATGGCAACGCGTCTTGCATGTCACGAGCGCTGAACGCAGCAACAAAAACACTGTATGACAGATGGATCGCTATTATTTAGTTTTTCCTTTTATATTTAAAATATTCGCAAAATTGCTTACTATGTCATCAACTATATGATATTCCGATTCTCAAATATGTGTAAGTGAGTGTGCTTTGTCGTTTTAAAACCTTTAAAAATTATCTTTATCTTGATCTATAATGTGAGATGGGCGCCGCCATCTCACGTTTTCTTTACTCAAAAAACCCTATGTTTATAAAGTTTAATGTTTACGTATTTGAAGAGCAGAGAAGAGTCTTCGTCTGATATGTCCCGTCTAGTTGAAGCCAATATGCTAGCCTATATATAATGATGTAACATAACGTCGTTTATTATCAAATTTAACATAGCACAATTCGACTTGCTCTGGAACAAATAATAGATTAATAAAGACCAAAGATTGCCTGTTCTATGTACTCAAATTGAATAATGTCTCATGTTTAACCACTATAAGAGCCAGCGGCAAATCCACGGAGCACTGGCCGAGATTAAGCTGTTCTCGGCAGTTACATAAGCACTGAACGGCCGCTGACGCCCTGGAGCTCACATCTCCGAAAACGTCAAAACAAGTTGTAAAATAGGCGCTGTTATTAAATATGAGTCACATATTTCAGGTCTAAACAACTACATTCTCGCCTAAAAACTATTAAAACTACAGTTTGTGGTACAACAAGTAGTATTTGTAAAAACTGCGGTTGATTTGGTTGGCCGCCATGACGGTCACTTCAAGCGGAGTGATACAAACGGTGAAAAGATAGGAGGAGTGCTGTTATCGCTGAAATATTGCATGGCTATCAGCCAATCAGATTCGAGAACCAGACAGAACTGTTGTATAAATATATATAAGACCCATACAGTAGGTGGCCATCCAAAACGGTGTTTCTACCGCCGCGCCTGCCGCCACGTCGCAAAGTGCATTTGCAGCATTTGACCGCTGAGTGGCGCTTTAACCACGTTATCCAACAAATGCATCAAAGCACATTTATCTTTATGCAAAATGTAAGTTCTCTTACATATTAGGCCTATATTTATTACAAATACATGTTTTATTTATATTTTAAACTCCTTTAATAAAACAGCATGGATTTTTGACCCGCACATACTTCGTTATTCGTTACCTGTCCTTTATTTGACAGATAGCCTAACTACTTAGGAAAAATATAGCCTATCTGTTTGGACACTGATTAATAAATTGTTGCGTGTTTCATGAATTATATCCCTTTATTTTAGTAAAACGTGAGTCACTGAATAATTTCGCTCCCATTATTAAGGCACGATTTAGCTAAATCATTGAAACTAAAAAGAATGGACGGATTAATAAAACGTCATAAAAAACTGCAACTCCTGCAGCCGCATTTAAATGCAGGAGTGTAGCCTATTCCTTAAAATATCAAATACCAAATTCAGAAACAACACATTCCAGCGGGTAGATCACCTCTTATTTAACACAGAGCTACGAATTTATTATCGAATTGAGATATTTCTTTCTTTTTAGGTAATTATTCGCTGAGTTTAAGTTACGTTTCAGTTTCTCGCAGAGAGACAGCTAAAAGCTCACCCTGTTTTTATTTATTTTATTTTACTAAAGCACAAGGTTTTGTTGTTATCGTGAGCGCACACAAATAAAAGTAGACCATTTGTAGTCTTGCACTAATCTATAAGCTATCGCCAAAAATGACGGAAGGCCTGTTTTAAGTTGTTTCTGTCATGAGGAGAAAATCCATCAGAACGCGCCGGCGCTTTCGTCGACCAGGGGTGCGTTTCCCAAAGCGAACTATGGTCGCAAGTTCCGTCGTTACCAATAGAGTTCAATGGGACTTACGACAATGGGACTTACGACAATGGTTCACCAACGATGCTTTCGGGAAACGCACCCCAGAGGGATAAAAATGTAACCAATTTAGTTTCATATTTATATTTAAATATTGGGCTATAGCCTGATTTTTTTTTTTTTTTTTAAGATGTCACCAATGTTGATTATGAAAAGGGAATAGCATGACGGATGCGCAATGCGGGGAGACAAATGCAGCGGGTCAGACATAAGTTCGACCACTTCATTAAGTTTTGTTTTATGTAAGTCTTTCTTTAAAATGAATTTTGTTTTGTAGAACTTGTATCTTAATTTCAATCAATGTTTCATCAACCAATTGCCTATATTCAGGGGCGTAGTTTGTGGGGGGGATGGGGGGGAGGTCACCCCCCCAATATTCAAATGCTTCAGTTACAACCCCCCCAATATTTCAACATGAAAATCACAGCAGATCAAATGAAAAATATGTAGAATTCATTTATTTTGTAACAATAATTTTGTTTGTATTCAAATATGAGTTTGTCATAATAAATTAGACAAAAATATTCTCCCCCTCCATTGAACCGATTGGTAACGCCCAACCAACGCGCCTCGCTCTTTCACCAAAACAACGTGAGTGGAGCTGTACTGTTTGAATGAGAGATCGCAGGTAGCACCAAAAATGAAGAGAACCGCTGCCCAGCCAACTATATTAAACCGCTGGTCAGTTAAAAAGAATAAAGCATGTACTGAGAAGGAGGTATGAGAATGTTGTGTAATACACTCATATTTTAGCTAGCTAATCCATTACAATGTAGCCATAACTATCAGTGTAACTGTAACCAGTTACCAAAACAGCCGTCTGTTTTGTTTGTTCATTTTTCAATAGTGTCTGTAATGATCAATGACAAAAATATTCACATCGGTGTTTGTTTTCTTCCTAAATTAATCTGACTTTTGAACGAACTGGCTGAATGAACGATTTAAGTGACTCACTCACTCAATAAAAAAGCGAATCGCTGCCGCCTACTGGCGGTTTCAATATTTAACATAATTTCTTTCTTTTTAGAATCACCGTTATGTTAGAATTTGATGAATGATTATACATACATTTCATAAAGTTCTGATAGATAGATAGATAGATAGATAGATAGATAGATAGATAGATAGATAGATAGATAGATAGATAGATAGATTATCCAATAACACTACACATAAAACAGATTATTATTTTTTAATATAAAAAAAAACAAAAAAAACAAACAGGCAGCATACGTTCAACCCCCCCAATGTTGAAACCAAATCTACGCCCTTGCCTATATTTAATTAGGAAGAAAACCATGAATGTCAGGAGTGGAATGGAAACGAAACCATGTTTCCGCGGCCTTTGATAAATGCTGAAGCAATAGAAGTCTTTCTGTTTATTCAATTTCTTAAATACATCCATGTCTTTATTACTTAATTAATTGATAAGATTTTTTTTCGTCTAACAATAGGCTATATTTTAGCTGCTCTAAATTCTAAGTTAGACACAAATTTCAAAACTAAATTAATGTATTTACAGTAAAAGAATAAAGAAATAGCCTAACTCTAGACTTATATGCTATTTACGTTTGGGAAATATAATAATAATAATAATATCTCAGCAAAGACCGAACATATTTATTTGTGTCGGCACTGGACCGCTAAC